>NW_010558612.1:0-3869 GCF_000687285.1 Phaethon lepturus
CCTTAAAAGGTCCCTTCCAACCCAAATTATTTTTTGATTCTGTGAACATTTCTTCCTCTGTAAATGTTTATTTCCTACATGGTTTACTTTCTTTTCCACAAATCTTGTGCTTGGTGTAAAACAAATGCTCTGTGAAGGTTGCTGGATTTATCCCTCTTCATTTTTTAATTCATGTTGCAACCACCCAAAGTATTTCAGCAGATTTGTCCACGGGGTGTTAGGTGAAAGTCACACCAAGAGTCAACATTTAGTGAGCTGCCTGCAGGGAAATGCGTGGCTGGTTTGTGTGGACAGGTTGGTACATCACACCTGCCTGTCCAGTACCCACGGCAGTGCTTCATACTAATGCTGGTTTTCATGGGCACTCAGGCCTTTCACTGGACTCAGGGGAATAAGGTTTAACCTTTCCCTATCTAAAAGGTAGGTATAGGAACTCTTAGCAGCTTGTATGTCGTGAGGCTGAATGGGAGTTAAGACCTGAAAGAACATGAAATGGAAATATGAGTGGAATGCAAATCCAGCAGCTGTCAAAGCTGGAGCCAGCCATGCCATACCAGGTGGTAGAGGTGAAGGAAACAGCCTCACACCTCTCATTGCACCCTCTGGGCAGACTACACCATGCTGGGGCTGGAGTCACAGGCACCTTTCACCTTCCCTGTGAAATCCATGCAGGATTATTATTCTGTTGGGTAAAGGCTGCTACTTAAAAAAACAGCAGCTGTTTGCATTCTCACACAACATGCTGCTCTTCCCTGTTTCAGGAAGATGGTGAGGTTGAACATTTTGAGGTGGGATTCATCTCGCCTAATTTTGGGTCTGTCTGGGATGAAGTTCACTTTCCCCATAGCAGCCCTCATAGACATGTGCTTTGTATTTGTAGCTAGGAAGATGTTGATAACATACCAGTGTTTTGGCTGTGTCTCCAACATTCCCCCCTCCAAAGGCCAGTTGGCTGGGGGTGGACATGAGGTTGGGAGGGGACATAGCCAGAACGGCTGACCCAAACTGACCAAAGAGATATTCCACACCATATGACATCAGCTCAGCATTAAAAGCTAAGAGAAAGGAGGAGGAGAGGGGGCATTCGTTATTAAGGCATTTGTCTTCCGGAGCAATTGCTATGCGTACTGAGGGCCTGCTTCCCAGGAAGTGGCTGAACATTGCCTGCTGATGGGAAGTAGAGAATAAATATTTTTGTTTTCCTTTGCTTCCATGTGCAGCCTTTGCTTTTTCTTTATTAAACTACCTTTATCTCAATACACAAGTTCTTCTTTTTCATCTTATTTTCCCCCCTCCTGTCCTGCTGAGGAGGGGGAGTGATAGAGTGGCTTGGTAGGCACCTGGCAGCCAGCCAAGGTCAACCCACCACATCATCATGTCATCAAAGCCATCTGGCAAAGCTCTCTTCACAGAGAGAGACAGGCAATTCCCCAGGGTGATTCACCCCGCCTACCTCAGGCACTATTCTTAGAATGTGGTGAAATCATGCTCTGGAGTCGCTCCATTGACTGGAGGGGGAGCCCAGGCAAATGGCTTATGCTAGAGGTGCAACTTTAAGGTGGCTAAGGTTAGATGAACTCAGTCTCTTCCCTGCTGATAGGCAGTTCAGTTTTAATCTTTCCAGTAACAGTTGTGATATCTTCTGCTTTTAGGCATAATGATAAGGGAAAATTAATTTGGGGCAGGAAGTTAAGTTGGTTTATAGAATTTGGGACTTTCATAATAATTGTGAAGGTGGCAGACAGGTTCAAAAATATGCTGGGCTGTATCTTCCTTGGAGCTGTAATGCTGGACTCCACGCAGAAGAACACAGATGAGCAGTAATGCTGGGATACTGCTGGCTTCTCTGTGTGCTCCAGGGCAAAACTTGACACTGCCTCAGGGCTGGCTTATCAGTGCCTTCCAACAGCCTGTCTATGTGAAATCTGGAGACCTGTCTTTAGGGGAATAATTTGGTCTCTTGCCAGCCATGTGATCAGCTGAAAAGACATGGATGAAGAAGATGCTGTTGTTTTTTCCAGGTGAAATCAGTTTGTTAGTCACTACATCTGTGTGGAGTAATAGGGCACGGACTCTGGCGGGGATTCAGGCCAAAAGACCTTTATTGATACAAGTGTCTGGTTTTTATGCAGTTACAGCTCTTTCACGCGCCACAAAATACGTCCTAGTTGGTTACCACACACAGTCCACGCGCTTCTCACACAGTCAGGATTCGCTGCCTGCAGGTGTCCACGCACTCCTGTACTTCCTCTTAGTTGTTTCCCACAGCTCCTTCTCCTCAAGGCTGAGCCCTGCAGGTGTCCAGCTGTTTACCAGCTTCTCAATGCCACAGCTCCTTCTCCTTAAGGTCGAGCCCTTTCAGGGTGATCCCAACACATCTGTATTTCCTTTCTTATCCAGGGGAAATTTATGGAACTTGACTTTCCTTCCAGTTGTTCCATAGCCAAGAACACAAGGTGGGATATTGTGACAATAAAACTAAGATAGGAATCACAGAATCACGGAATCATTAAGGTTGGAAAAGACCTTCAAGATCATCAAGTCCAACCGTTAACCCAACAACACCATGCCCCCTAATCCAGGTCCCGAAGCGCCACGTCCACACGTTTTTTGAACACTTCCAGTGATGGTGACTCCACCACCTCCCTGACTTCAGTCAAATTATTTCCCAGTCACACAGAGCTCTACCTCAGGGCAGGAGAGCTGTGTGAAATTCCCCATGCATCTACTATGCAGAAAATTCAAGAAGGTGGCAGGCCTTACGATATTTTTTGTGTGTAGCACTACATGCATACATACCTCAGTTAAACTGAACTTTTCAGTGGAGAATGCTCTGTCGAGAAAGGTCTGCAGGATGCACGGGGAGTTTCCCTGTCCAGTGAAATGGAAGATCTGGCCTTGCAGAGCCAGATGCAGTAACATGTAGGATCAGGGTATAAGGCAGGAATAAAATTTTGGGGAGAAGCTTCAAGAGACTTGAGATGAAAGAGGAGAAGCTCTTATGCAAACAGCTGTTGCTCTACTGCTAACAGGCGATGTAAACAAGAAAGTCATGGACTGTCAAACAACTCATGAGCACCAGGAGTCCTCAGGATATGTGAATAAGATCCTCAGAATGGGTTCACAGTATTGCACCCATTTATGGTAGGCACTGTAGGTTTCTGGACAAGAGAACAATCCTCCCAGGTGAAGATAGACTGACCTAGCAGGTGAATAAATGTGCACGACAACCCTCCTGCAGGGCTGTGAGTATTTCAGAGGGGAAGAGAGGATAAACTGAATACAAAAAAAAAAAGCAAACTGGTGTACAAAGGCATACAATTAAATGATATTGATGTTTCAAAATGTCTTGATCTTAGTTACCAATAAGTGTTACAAAAACTGAAATCTTGTCATGGTCTGTCTATTTCTCACAGTAACCTTAGCAGGCACAGACAAGCAAGGCCTCATCCCCACTTCTCCAGTGGAGAAAATGCCTCTTATCTGGGTGGGCCACATGGGTGTGGTGGGTTGACTTTGGATAGATACCAGGTGCCCACCAAAGCTGCTCTATCACCCACCTTCTCAGCTGGACAGAGGAGAGAAAGTATAATGAGAAGGTTGTGGGTCGAGATAAGGTCAAGATCATTCAGCAATTACTGTCACAGGCAAAACAGACTCAACATGGGGAAATTGTGTTAATTTATTACCAACCAAATTAGAGCCCAGTAATGAGAACTAAAACCAAATCTTAAACCACCTTTCCCCCACCCCTCCCTTCTTCCCATGCTCAACTTTGCTCCTGGTTTCTCTGACTCCTCCTCCCAAGCAGCACAGGAGGACGGGGAATGCGAATTGTGGTCAGTTCATCACACGTTTTCTCTGCTGCT
>NW_010558612.1:3907-5000 GCF_000687285.1 Phaethon lepturus
CAGCATGGGGTCCCTCCCACAGGAGACAGTCCTCCACAAACTTCTCCAATGTGAGTCCTTCACATTGTTCAATGTTCAGTGGAAGAAGTGTCACATTAAAACTTCACTCGAATAATCCCTTTTGGAGGGTATTGGAGGAACAGCTGTTCAAACACTGTTCAACCAACAAAATGGTGATCATATCCACTAGGCAATTTATCTGACAACTTTTTCAAGAATTTATCTAGCACTGGTGATATTGCATTTGTAAGTGAGAAAGTGTAAATTATCAGTCTCATTTAATTTTGCTGCCACACGCTCCCATGGAGTGCTTTTGTACTAGTATAATAGAAACCTGTTCCCCCTGTGTGCCTGACTGCATGCACCCAGTGTATCTGAATGATACCTGCAATGGAAAATAGAACCTCAACAGAAAGCTCAATATGCAGACCAGACCCATTTCTTAGGGAAGTCTGTTGCCTCCCTGGGGCCTGCGTTAAAGATGTGACAAGGAAACTTCCTACCCTGGTATGACCCTCGGATTATTATCCATTATTGATTTTTCAGGTAGGCAGTGATGAAGTTGCAATAAGAAGTCCAAGGGCAATCAAAAGAGACTTCACGGCCTTGAGACAGCTGGTTAAGGGATCAGGAGCACAAGCAGTGTTCTCTATCCTTCCAGTTGCAGTGAATGATGAGGGAAGAAAAAGGAAGAGCCAGAGGATCAATACCTGGCTCCAAGCCTGGTGTCACTGGCAGAATTTTGGGTTTTTTGATCATGGGTCAGTCTACATGACACCAGGCCTGCTGGCAACAGACGGGGTACACCCGTCTGAGAGGGGAAAAAGGATCTTTGCACGGGAGTTAGCAGGGCTCATTGAAAGAGCTTTAAACTAGATTTCAAGGGGGAAAGGGAGAAAACCAGGCTCGCTAGAGATAATCTTGGGGGCAGCATGCCAATGTTTGAAGGACAGTGTGCTAGCGAGGTCCTTTGGTCTGCCATATCAGTGGAAGTAGGGGATGGAGATCCATGCAGCACCAAAGATACAAGGGTTGTTGTGTAAGAAACCATGGAAGTGCCTCAGAACAGTCACATAGGAATTAAGGCTTCTTC
>NW_010558613.1:0-5933 GCF_000687285.1 Phaethon lepturus
GGATTATATTAATTAATAGAATTCATAGAAAAGGGAACATTTTTCAAAATGAAAATTCACACTTCCTTGCTGAGAGAACAGTGACCCTGATGAATGCTAGGTTTGCCAGTACCTGAAGCATTTTCTCATTGGTTAGTTAGTAAACAGCATCTTCTTCCCAACAAGCAAAACAACTGGTGCATAAAAAACATAAATGCTTTTAGCCAAGTTGCCGTGTGACATCCATCACAGCTTATGACCCCCTATAAAACAAAAGCTAGACTCGGTTCCATCCACAGCCTAGACGGTGGTGTTTTCCTACTGCTGCACATGACTACAATCCAAGCTTTCATCTCTACCTCTTTTCCCCTCCCTTTTCTAATGTTAAGGGAGAAAACCTTAGGGGAAAATGAACAGCTGAAATTCAAACACATGCACTGAAAATGACAAAAATATTCTCTGGGAGTAATCAGTCAGGATTATATATTTCCCTGGTTTGCCAAGGGAGGTTGACTTGAAGCCAAACTGGCTCCTGTCGGGCTACAACTTACAATTAATGCTCACTTCATTTATCACTGCTTAGGCAGGGATCTAGGAAAAGGAAATATCATTTCAAGTAATGTAATTGGGGGCAGAGGAGAGAGCAAATTATGGATACTGAGAGAGGAATGTTTCTTAAATCTAAGAAAATAGCTTAGGGAAAGGGATTGGAGTGGAATAAGACTCCAAAAGATGCATTTATGCCCGATATTAAGCTGAACCTAAGCCCTCTAAAGTAGTTTGTAGTTCCAACCTGTTGAGTGCTCAGTATGCCAAATTGAAAGACTTTATTTGAGAAACTTCAAACTAGTCTTGGTTCTAGATCATCTAATTTGAATATTATTCTTGTCTCTGTGCTTATTTTTGTCTTATACTACTTATGAGTTATTCCCTGATTAAATTAAACAGTTGTGCTTGTATGCTTTTCTCTTTTCTTCATCAACAGCAAGGCCACTTTACAATAAGGGGAAAACAAGAAGGAGGTTATTCATGGCTATTACTTGCTGTTCCATAAAACAAATCTATAATTCCAGCATCAAATTAACCTTCCTAGGGTGTCGTGGTTTAACTGCAGCCGGCAACTAGAGCCCCACACATCCTCTCACTCACCCCCATACAGCAGCTCAGTCAATTTGCCACAGTGGGATGGGGGAGAGAATTGGAAGAGTAAAAGTGAGAAAAGTCGTGGGTTGAGATAAAGACAGTTCAATGGGTAAAGCAAAAGCCGTGCATGCAAGCAAAGCAAAACAAGGAATTCATTCACCACTTCCCATCAGCAGACAGGTGTTCAGCCATCTCCAGGAAAGCAGGGCTCCATCACGTGTAACAGTTACTTGGGAAGACAAACACCATCGCTTGGAACATCCCCCTCTTTCTTCTTCTTCCTCCCACGTTTATATGCTGGGCACCACGTCATATGGTATGGAATAGTCCTTTGCTTAGTTGGGGTCAGCTGTCCCGGCTGTGTCCCCTCCCAACTTCTTGTGCACCCCCAGCCTGCTCGCTGGTGGGGTGGGGTGAGAAGCAGAAGCAGAAAAGGCCTTGGCTCTGCTCAGCAATAGCGAAAGCATTCCTGTATTATCCACACTGTTTCCAGCACAAATGCAAAACACAGCCCCACACCAGCTACTATGAATAAAATTAACTCTATTCCAGCCAAAAGCAGCACATAGGTTTAATATGAACTGTTGGAAACAATGAAGGTTAATAACTT
The DNA here is from genome assembly GCF_000687285.1 of Phaethon lepturus. NCBI lineage: Eukaryota > Metazoa > Chordata > Aves > Phaethontiformes > Phaethontidae > Phaethon > Phaethon lepturus. The sequence goes on from NW_010558613.1 coordinate 1,733, forward strand.
ACCAAAATTCAAAGTATAATGTTAATGTATTCAGTTCTGTCTTTGCCTTAATGTTTAACTAATAGATCTTTAGATCATGCCATGTTTCTTCATAAGTTCTTTGCTAAGACTTCTTTGATCACCTGTGATTCCTTGAAGACTTCATTTTGGGCTTTTTCACTACATTTGGATTTGATTTCCTGAAATATTGCCTTAAACAAGTCTTAACCCAATAGTACTTTGTAGCATCTCAGTTATTATCCATTCAGAGCACTTGATGGCTAAACTCTGAGGTTATCACTGATTCATGAAGACATGAATTCCTTTCATAATACTATTTCCTCATTTTTTATATCAGAACTAGCTTCATATTTATTGTATTTCTGTGCTAAAGATTTGTGTTCCTATACGGTTTTGTTTCCACTTCCTAATTAACTTCAGGACAACAATATCTGTCACTTTTTCATTTCCAGGATGTGATTGTTGTCTTTCTCCATGTCAATGAACCAGCTTATAAAGCTTCCAAGGTAAGTACAACTCCCTGCAGATATTTAACACAGCAACAGTTTTTTCATGTGGTTTTTTTTTTAAAGATCATGTTCAACTTGTTGTTTATGTTTCTCCTCTCTTGTTTGAAAATCTTGAAAATTAAGAATTAGCATATTTATTAAAAATATCAGATTCTCTTTCACATTTCTAGGTGTTTTTCTTCAACTCTCAGACACACTGAGAGATTTGATCATAGAAACAATCCAGTGAAACACTTCAAAACAATCAGAACTAGATATAAAATGAAAAAAGTTTGAAAGATTCTTACTATGACCATCTTCCTAGACAAAAATACTTGAATACAGATATTAGTGAAAGAAATATTCGTGTTGTTAAAGTCAATAAAGCAATTATGTGTGAAACTGAATGCGTCTATAACAATTTTTATAATTTACAGTGCAAATTTTATCTGAATAGTAAAAATGCAAATTCAATTTGCATGGATAGATTCAGATACAAATGTGCATTCATAAATCACTGGCACATTTACTCATTGGTAGCACTAATTTTCTTTACATGCTTCCCACAAACACGGTTCTAGGCTCTGTATAGAAAACTAATTAAAATTGTTGATATGTAAAGAGAGAACAGTGAAAATCCTGCACCATTTGATACAAAAAGGAAAACAAAATAGATTTACATTCTGTGAGTGACTGAACTGCCTTTACACGGGTTTGTCCATGGAACAGTGAACAAAGGACAGTTTCTATAGTCTAATAGCTTACCCCTATCAAATAACAATTGACTCTGTCATTCAGTGCGATAGCATGTATTACCTTACGTGCGAAAAGCCATCAACTCATCTGAAAGATGTGAGTGTAGATAAGAAAAGGATGCACTTGAAGTAAGGGATGTATGGAAATTGTTATCTCACTCCTGATTCAAGACAAGAGCTACATAACATTTAAACAATCATCCCAGCTGGTTTGGGCCATGGTGCATGAAATTGTAAAGTCGTGCTATAAGATGCTTAACCTGAAGAAACTACAGATCAGTCAGACAGATACTCATATACAACTAACTACATTACACATATAGAAAGCTTTGATACTTTGCTATAAAACATGCTTAACCACTCAAAAAACATCCTGTATAAAAGGAAAATAACACCCAAAAGTTTTGTTCAAAGATTAAGTGAAACAAACTTCATCAAAAATCCTAAACACTGTTCATGTTTCGTTACTTTGGCACATTTCTGCAGTTCCTAGTTTTGGTTAGGGTGAGAGGCAAAAAATTTTAATATTGCAGAACACTGTTGGAATAAGCGGCATCCTGCTGCCACAGCAAAATATGCTGACTTACACGAGACAGAATTTGGAGTATTGCTGTGCAGGCTGCCCACAGACAGATACTAGAATGTGTCTAAACTCTACTAGATACCTGAAAATGCTCTGGTCCTACATGTCATGCCAGGTAAGAATCAAAGGTGAAAAGTGTAGTTGCCATTCTATACTTGATTAATCAAAAATCTAGTGATTATTTGGATAACAGTTTGAAGACAGAGAATTCGGTTGCTTAACCAAGCTAAATCCAATGTCAAAATATACATTGATTGTTTATTACAAGGCAATCTTGGTGAGTGCAAGCAACTTTTCAAGCACTCTGCTTTGGCAAATTAAATCCACATTTAGCTGCCCAGCACTATGTACATACTCACATTCTTAAAATTATTTTAGAAACAGGAGTGCTGTTGGATCTACACGTACGAGGTTTTTTGAAGTAGTTATACCAGTCCATCATGGACACAGTTCTGCAGGTTTGCCTGTATCTTATACCATGTGGCCTACATGGGAATAACAGAGCATGCATACCGGCATATCTTCATTCATATAAGGATAACAACTTCTCTACCCTTCTGTATTTGCCAAATTTGTTAACCCATGGCAAGTTTCTCTGAGGGTAAAACTGTTGTGATATATCCTGGAGATCTAAGCAGGTGACTCATCACCTCAGAACAAGTGCTTGGATCAATCACCATTACGGTCTCCAAATATATTAAAATATTTTCATCTTTGACTGTACCACCATTTAAAGGAAGTCATCCAAATCGAGAACTGCACTGGCACCCTACTTAATTGCAGATGCAAATCACTGAATAAGATGCTAAAAGCAATTTCCATGATGTCTGTAAAACTTCTGACTTAAATAGTTTCTGATAAAAAGTTAGTGGCTTTACTCTATTAACCAGTTACCCATCCAGTCTATTAATAATATCTAGCTAGTATAATAAAATGTATTTAAATTTGGATTTTCACACAAAATTCTGAAAATCACTTAATGATTCGCTGAATGAATAATCTAACACATGGCTTGCATCTTATCTGAACTACACTGGGTAAAAAGTGGATAGCATGATCAAGAACAGAATGCAAAGTTCTTCGCGCAGTCTCTTCAACAGAGCATCATCCTTTCAATTTCAGGAACAACACTTTATAGAGACAGCTAAAACTTCAGGCAAATATATCAAGTGCATAAAACGAAACACAGATGGACCACCTCTCAGACAAGAAATCCCTCTTGTCTTTGTTTTCTGTCTCATTCTCTTTTACTTAAATCTCACCTTTTCCCACTTATCTCCAACTATCTTCTGTACATCAGAGACTCTGGTTACGTCCTACAAAATACCCTTCTAGACTTCAGCCATTTGTAGACATTTTGCTGGGTTGTTTACACACTTTTTACAGTAATTGTTTTGGGACCAAGCTGTGGCAGATAGAGCTAAATAGGAAACCCGGTTTTGTGCAAAAGAAAACCTAAGCAAACAAGAAAGAGAATATACTATGGATAATTCAGACCAGCGGGACAGAGAGGTACTGTAAGACCTCATAGTGCTGTGCTTTGTACCGGTAGTCAGAACAGTGTTGAGAACACACCAGTGTTTTGGCTACTGCTGGGCAGTGCTTGCACAGCATCAAGGTTGTCTCCCCAACATTTCTGCCCCCACCAGTAGGCTGGGGGTGGGCAAGATCTTGGGAGGGGACATACCCAGGACAGCTGATCCAAACTGGCTAAAAGCATATTCCATACCATATGACATCAGCTCAGCAATAAAAGCTAAGAGAAAGGAGGAGGAGTAGGGGGCATTCATATTCTGATGTTTGCCTTCCGGAGCAACCACTACATGTACTGAAACCCTGCTTCCCAGGAAATGGCTGAACTTTGCCTGCTGATGGGGAGTAGAGAGTAATTATTTTGTTTTCTTTTGCTTCTGCGCACAGCCTTTGCTTTCTGCTTATTAAACTGCCTTTATCTTGACCATCTTATCTTTTTCCATCCTAATTTCTGCCCCCCCATCCTGCTAAGGAGGGGAGTGCTAGAACAGCTTGGTGGCACATGGCATCCAGCCAAGGTCAACCCACCACAAACTTAATGCAATTAATTTAACTTTATTTTTTTGTGCTTACAAGCTGAATATACTTGGTTATTATCAGACAAACAAAACTACTGCTTTTCTACACTTTTCTACACAAAATGTATCTAAATTTGGATTTTCACACAAAATTCTGAAAATCACTTAATGATTCGCTGAATGAATAATCTAACACATGGCTTGCATCCTATCTGAACTACACTGGGTAAAAAGTGGATAGCATGATCAAGAACAGAATGCAAAGTTCTTTGCACAGTCTCTTCAACAGAGCATCATTTTTCCACATGACAACACAACAGTTGA
>NW_010558614.1:0-389 GCF_000687285.1 Phaethon lepturus
AGTCTTATCTATAGCCACTAGCTTAACTCAGCCCCTCCTCACACTGATTGGTCAGTCAATTTACATACGATTACACAATCATTTCTACATATTATGCATGCTTGGGGGTGGGAGTCTGACCCAGGCTGGGGTCTTCTTGACCTATGGGTGTGATTTTTAGTATTATAATGAGGATAGTTCGGTTAAGCATACAGCTTAATCATGCTTTTGGCTGACTATTCTAAACATACAGATTAAGTACATAATTAGTTCACTCATACTCCGGGATGTTTCCATCTTGAAGGACAGATTTGAAGACGAATCGAGATTAGGAGTTCCTTCACTATCCATTCCTGAATGCTCAAGGATGGTCAACTTGTTCCTAGTGTTATAAATGATTTAGTCCCAAA
>NW_010558615.1:0-11978 GCF_000687285.1 Phaethon lepturus
GAGCCGAGCCGGCGGGAGCTGCCTGCCGGAGCCCCGCGTGGAACAGAGCTTCCCGCACGGGGCGCGGGAGGGCCGACCGGGCACGCCGTGACTGCCTGCGTAACTAGACGTTCCTGGCTGTATTGGCAGGGAGCGCTGGTTGGTGCCTAAAAGGGGGGAACCGCCAAAGAGGAGAAACCCCCCCACTTCCCTATCTCAGGTGACAACACCGACCCCTCGATAACTTTCTGTTGTTGTTAACATTCACCTGCACCACCTCTTGATTAAGCATTTCCTCAGGGGCTGGGATGTGCAGAAGAAGGCTTTTAAGCCCAGCAGGAACTATTGCAAATATATTGCCCGAGGCTACTTGATTCATCTTTGCTAGAAATCTCCTGGGCAGCTTCACTCGTGCCCATACACATCGCCCTCACAGCGAGCAGCTCTGGCACCGCTCAGCCACAGTTCGCTGGAAGAGTATGAGACGAGGGGACTTCTGGCAGGCACGGTGGAGACCACAGGTCTGACACTTCAATGAGATTCAAGCAAAATCTCCTAGTGACCTGGATGCAGGCTGGCCTCTGCTTTCCCCCTGGCTCACTACGCACAGCGTCAGCTGCTCTGGGAGCTAGTTTGTTCCTTCCACTAAAAGCACGCACCTCCTTCCCCGTGCATCGCTCCCAAGTGTTGGCTTCCCAAGTCCTCTTCGAGGAAGAGACAGTCCCTCGCAAGTCTCTGCCAGCACACCGGCACGCTCGGTGTCATTAGCCTTCCCCACACCACATGGCAACAGTACAGCAGGAGCAATGCAAGTCCTCGCTGCAGAGCACTGGATGGGGCCAGAGATGCCCCGGCAACTGCAAAACTGATGACACCCCACTTTCAGTTCTCCTTCCATCTTGCTGCAGGGCATTTGGGTCTTCCCAGAGAGCTGGGTCTGGTCTCACAGCTGCTCCATCCCAAGTAACCCTGCTCAGCTAGAGATCATACACCATAAATCAGTTATGGGGCACGGCTTGCTTGCCTGCACCCATGGAAAAGCTCACAGCGGCTGTGAGCTGCAGTAGGGACCTTATCTCTTGTGACCAGCCCAGGAGAAGGTAAAGCCCCAAGATCCACAAGGAGGTACATTGGCTCCATGTCCTGGGGCAGTGTGGTTATGAGCCAGAACTTCTTCCTGGGAAGAAGTATCCTACCTGGAATGGCAGCAACATGACGTGACACCCTCTCTCTCTTCCCTCCAGTCTCACATCCACATCTACCACAACCCTGGATGAAAAGGAAGGAGTAGGACCTTTTGGATACATCCTTTATAGTGCTTCCAAGCATGCAGCCTCTTGGAAGAAGGCAGGCAGGGGACAAAAGCACCAGCCTGAAAGCAACCAGAAAGTCCTGGGGGAAGAAACTGAGTGCATTAATAGAGCTGCAGAACAGAGGTGAAAGGAGGGGCAGGGCTTGAGGGTTGGACTTTTTCCATATTATTTCATAAAATGAATAATATTATCCACTTTCATATTCTCATATATTTCCTACTTCCCTCCACCAGAACTACAGGTTCAATCTGTGCTCCAGCTTCCCATGTCAGAGTAGGACTCCCTGAAAAGGACAGAAAATGCGAGCTTTAAGGAGAGACGCCAGAGGGAAATGCTCATTTCGGGGACATTCCTGTGGCAAAATGGCATCAGTGTTTTCAGGAGGGACTGCCCATGCAGCCCTATGCTCCCATGGACTCCGCACAGGAGCCCTCTCTCAGGGGATGTTAGGGGCTTTGTCACACTTGCTTCAAAGATTCAGATATCCTGGTGCATTTGTTCTACATGACAGAAAACCAAGCAAGCCAGCAGCAAGTTGCCTGCAATGGCATGGGGGTAAGAGTGGAACGTGACAGCTTTTGCTAGCATGCACTGTTCCTTTAAAAGACAAAAGCAAGACAGGAAAAGTCTGGCTGAGTCAGGCTGGAAGCGCTGACTAATCCTTCCTGAGTGCTGCACCACACACCAGATGTCTGCCCGAGTCAAAAAACAAGCATGGAAGCGTGATTTCCTCCAGGACATCTTTCTAACCTACAGCACCAAAGCCAGCTGTGGCCAGGTGTAGGAGCAGCGACAGGCAGGCACACGAGGCACGCAGCACCCACCAGCAAAGCCCCCCCACTAGAGGGGACAGACAGACAGCAGATGCCACAGTCCTTCCCCCTCCTCCCCAGGCTCTGCCTCCCTGCCACCCCACACACGACTGCAGCACGGGGCTTTCTCAGCCCCCCAGCAGCAGGGGAATGGTGGCTTTAAGTGTGCCGCTCTTTGGGTTGAGCACAAAATGTGTGCTTTTCCGAAGTACAGCTGGCCGATGCGTTGTCCGTCCTGACTAGTCCTGCTTCCAGCACAGCTACCATTGGAAACTTCCCACCTCATCTGTTGGCTGCCTCATTGACCACTTCACCAGACAAAAGAGCAGAAGAGCCAGCTACTGGCAGAAGGACCTTGTCCAACTCTCTTTTCCCAAATCAGAGAAATTACTTGCCTTTCACAGAATCACAGAATCATTAAGGTTGGAAAAGACCTTTAAGATCATCAAGTCCAAACATCAACCCAACACCACCATGCCCACTAAACCATATCCTGGAAGTAGCTGTCTACATGTTTTTTGAACACTTCCAGCGATGGTGACTCCACCACCTCCCTGGGCAGCCTGTTCCAATGCTTCACCACTCTCTCAGTAAAGAAATTTTTCCTAATATCCAGTCTAAACCTCCCCTGGTGCAACTTGAGGCCATTTCCTCTCATTCTATCGCTAGTTACTTGTGAGAAGAGACCAACACCCACCTCGCCACAACCCCCTCTCAGGTAGTTGTAGAGAGCGATAAGGTCTCTCCTCAGCCTCCTCTTCTCCAGACTGAACAAACCCAGTTCCCTCAGCCACTCCTTGTAAAACTTGTTCTCCAGACCCCTCACCAGCTTTGTTGCCCTTCTTTGGACACGCTCCAGCACCTCAATGTCCTTCTTGTAGTGAGGGGCCCACTCAGAGGAAGTCTCTGCAAGCTTCCTCAGTTTCCCCCAAGTCTTGTATCACATCTTTCAGTCCACCAGCTACCCCACCCTCCTGAGCATCTAAGAGATGGAGTGCTATTCTCCTAAATTGCCCTGCACACAGCTGTGGATGTGTGTTGTCTTAGCTCCCCAGGCAGGGTGCAGCCAGGACACAGGCTGGGGCGTAGGGAGAGGAGGCTGCCCACCCTGCCCCAGGCACCAGCCCTTGTAAATCCAGCCCCCTTTGTCCAACCCTGCAGCCCCCAACATAATGAGCACCTCTTGCAGCACTTGAGCTCTGCTGGCCACGGGCACTGCGCTGAAAGGGTTACGGAGCCAGGCACCCTTGAAGGAGAAGTTGCTGGAAGTCCTCTTGTTTGTGCTTAGTTGTCAAGACACATCAGGTGACTTCCTTCTGGTCCCCTGGGGCTGCAGGCGAGGAGGGGGTGACAGCCATGCCGGGGAGGGAAGTGCAGTTGTGTTGCAAGAAGTTTGTACTCACACTGAGGTCAGCGGTTGGGCTGCTCACGTGGCCTGGCAGTATAAAGCTGGATGCGGGAGCCGGGCTGCCCAGCTCAGAGGCTTCACTGTCCCGGGAGCAGAAGGGAAGGAGGAAAGCACGAGCAAGAATAAAACAACAGGGAAGCAGAGGAGTGGAGAATCATGGAAACCTCCCAGACACGCAGCTCCGAGAGGTGAGTGCGGGATGGGAACAAGAGGGGAAATTCTTTGCCAGAAAGTATCGTGTTTCTCCCCTTGCTTTTAGGCATGCTGTTCCTGTTCCTGCTCTGCAGGGAATGGCATTCACCTCTGGATGGAGTCTGTCAGTCTTCCCTACTCGGGACAGGGCTTGGGATGCTGGTGCTCCCCTGTCCCCATCCATGGCTCTCGGGAATACTCTACTCCTTTTCCTGCCATCCCAGGCTCCCCCTTTTTTCCTAGAGAGCTAAGATACATTTTGCCAGAGGGGAGCGACAGCACTGACATCTGTTTCGCTGCTCTTCCCCAGCACGTCCAAGGACCTGTCAGAACTGTTGAAGGAAGCCACCAAGGAGGTGCACGAGCAGGCGGAGAACACCCCGTTCATGAAGAATTTCCAGAAGGGGCAGGTGTCACTCCAGGAGTTTAAGGTACTTCATAGCAGCGTTGTTTGGAGATGGGATGTCCCTGCCAGGAAACACACTGTTAGACGAGATGGGCTGTGCGGGGACTAAAGAGGGAGGAGGGGGACGACGCAAGGAAGGAGGTCCTTTGCGTGACAGCTGCCTGGTATCAGCCCCTCTTGTGCAAAACATGCTCTTCGTCAAACTCGAGTAGAAGGCAGGGCAGGACTGTGCATATCAGAATGGGCAGCCAGGCTGAAACTGAAGCCAAGATTTTTATCCAAGGATAAAAAGACAAAGAGGTTGAAGAGATTAATGCAATTGCTTTTCTCTTTCCTCATAAATGCCTGTGTGTTAATTATTGGCAGTGATGGTTAATGGAGGTATGACTATGTGCAGATACAGGAGTGGCTGAAATGCCAAAAAGAGGGAGAATACTAAATTCACAACACTAAGGAGCTACAGCTAGAAATAATGATGGAATAGTGATGAAGTGAGGCTGTGGGACCATCTCTGGCACCAAACTTTGCAAAGTTTCAGCTGTCACTTGGGTGACAACCAGAGTTGAGACCATGAATAGTAACTCAAAGGCAGACTGAGTTTGAGCAAGCCATGCATGCCACTAACAGGTAGAAGCCTGTTACTTTTCTTAAGATAAAAGAGAATCATTTGCAGATATTAGTCTGTGCCGAACCTCGCTAGATACGTGATTCCTGGGATCTGAGCCACATAACAAAGCCATGAGCAAAAACAAAGCACACACCTGGGCCAGAAATTCCTGGGAGGCTATAGGATGTGACGCATGGGCTTGCAAATAACAGCTAGTGATCCAACCTGTGGTTTAATTACTTTGTTGTTGAATTGTTCCTTGGCAAATAAATCCACAAGAGCAGGAAAACGACTACTTGTTTCTGACAGGTCACATTCAGGATACTTAGTCAAGCATAAATTTAATCTCAGGTGCCGACTTCCTGCTGTTAGAAATGTGGCATTGGTTAGGCAGTGAACTTTGAGACAGGTTGGAAATAATGTAAAAAGTCAGGCCTTCAGGAATACAGCTCAGTTTCTTAGAAGATATTTATGTGCTGTCAGGGCGAGTATGATGTGATGTGAGTTTTAAAAAGTAACGATAGTTTTCAAAAGCCACATTTCCCACTGAACCACTACCTGCCTCTGAAAACAACAGCTCAACTTAGATTTTTTTTAATTTGTTAGGCAATGCTCCCGTATTTTGTTTCTTTTCCAGTAAGCTGGATAACAGGTTATTGTTTAAAAACTTCTATTTTTGTTTACTCTCTTGGCAAACCTATATATCTCCCCTGACACGTGACTCCCCAGAACCTGAATATTTGTTTCCGCAACCAAGCCACTGCCCATGTGCTTATCAAAGTCCTATTTGCAGGCACAGCAGGGAGAAGTTGAAACAGCAACTCTTTTATTGCAGAACTGATTGCTTTGTGGCTTTCCCTCCTGTCATCAGCATAATCGCCCCCCTCCCACTCACCTGTACTACCTTCATGTTTTACCCTTTGCTGCTGATAAGGGATTCTAGTGTAAGGAAGGGGTAGTGTAGGTGTAAATATGTGTACAGCCTCTGAAAACAGAATGCCTGGGGAAGGAAAGAACACAGCTAGATTGTCTTGTACCACATGGAAAAGCTGGCAGATAGAAGAAAGTATCGCGTAAGCTGGGAAAAACAACAATAACAATGGTTTCAAAATAAAGAAGAGAATACGCAGCCTTGCAGTGCTCCTTCACAAAGGCATCTTTCAGAGGCAGGCTGTGCATCCAGCCCCCTTTTGTCTTGCCTCCTCGGAGCGACAGAGGAGGCAACCCCACTTGCAAGTCTGAACGAGGAGAGCGGTGATGCCTCAGTTCCCAGGATGGTGGGATGCCAACAGAACGAAAAATAAACGGGGTGTGTCATCATCTCATAAGGGAAGCCACATCTTAAAGCATTCAGATTTGAACAATGCACCAGAAAATATACCTCTGGGAATACCCTCTCTATTGAGCGAGGGAATGGAGAGACTAGACCAGGCATGATTTAACTGGCCTCTAGTTTCCATTACATGAAGCCGCAAGAACTTTAACTTGAAGGGGAAGGCAGCAGCTTTTAAGGGCAGGTACCAATATGCTGCAGAAGGACCTAGGTTTTCCTGTTGCTGCCTCAAGCAGAAGGGGAAGGGCTAATCGCTGTCTCACTGCACCTTGCAACTCTGTTTTCCACATGGGAAACCTGCAACATCACAAACATGCATGACTCATACTGGGTATGCGCAGGAGTAACTTTTTCTTTAGTAGGATTTATCCCCAAAACCTGAAGAAGACAGACAGATGCACTTGTACCTCACCCTCTTCCTTCTCTTTCAGCTGGTTACAGCATCCCTGTACTACATCTACTCCGCTCTGGAAGAGGAGATTGAACGTAACAAGGACAACCCAGTTTATGCCCCTGTGTATTTTCCGGCGGAGCTGCACCGGAAGGCTGCCCTGGAGAAAGACTTGGAGTACTTCTATGGCAGCAACTGGAGGGAACAGATCCCATGTCCTGAGGCTACTCAGAAATACGTTGAGAGGCTCCACTACGTAGGCCAGAAGCACCCAGAGCTCCTGGTGGCCCATGCCTACACTCGATATTTGGGAGACCTGTCTGGGGGGCAGGTGCTGAAGAAAATTGCCCAAAAGGCCCTCCAGCTGCCCAGCACTGGAGAAGGGCTGGCTTTCTTCACATTTGATGGGGTCTCCAATGCTACCAAGTTCAAGCAGCTCTATCGCTCTCGCATGAATGCCCTTGAGATGGATCTTGCCACTAAGGAGAGAGTCTTGGAGGAGGCCAAGAAAGCATTCCTGCTAAATATACAGGTGAATAACAACCAGCCAGCCCTGCCTGCCCACACCCTCTCTGAAACAAGATAATAGCTACAGGGGAAAGGCAAAGCCGGTATTTCTGCAGTGGAGCTTGTGGGAAGTTGTGGATTAGGGCAAGGTAGTCAGAGCTGGATGGCTGTAACTTGTCCAACCTGGGAGCCTAGTAAAAAGCTGGTCTCTGAAAAACTCTTCTCCCTCCCCTAGGGTCTGAATTCAGTCTCCTCTGTGTGCCATTATTCATACATGAATGAGGGATTATACTGCGAGTGGGGATCACCATCTATCTGTCCCACCTTTACAGCACAGCTCCACAGGTCCTCTGTGGCTGCTGACTAGGTGCACAGGTACCTTGCTTTCCTTCCCATCAGAAGATGGGCAATAGCCTTCTCCTGAGCTGGAGGCTTCAGGGAGAACCTGTAAAGTGAACAAGGAGTTTGAAAGACTTGACACCACAGGCAGATTATGTTCTGTGCAAAAAGTGCCAAGAGACTTGGACTGAAGGCTTGTGTCTTTCTCTAGTTCCTGAAGTGGCTGGGGCAGGGGCAAGGGGTCCAGTGAAAGAGCAGGAGGCCATATAATGAGACAGCGTTCCCTCTTCTCAGGTGTTTAAGGCGCTGCAGGAGTTGGTGTCTAAGGGCCAGGAGAATGGTCACCCTGTGCAGCCGAAGGCAGAGCTTCGTGCAAGGAACGTTAATAAGCCATACGAGCACGGTAAGACACTTCTAAGGACAGGTGTTTAACATTATTCCTTGCTGTTTTGTTCTCCTCCCTTCTTCTGCTCTTGTTTGTAAAAACCACTGAGAAATGAGCACGACATGGTTGCCCTGTCTCTTCTCCAGCCATCAGTAACAGGCAGTGCGAGGAGGGGCACTGGTGTGTGCAAAGCTTCTCGACATGACAGAGCAAGGATGACACACTGGGGCTCCCCAGAAATAGTGTCAATGAGGGAGCTTTACAAGAAAACACTCACCTCTCCTCCTCTTAGGTTTTAACAAGTGTAAGGTTCATTCACCACATGAGTTTTGACCGCAGGGAAAAACAGAGTTCACAGAAGCAAAGGCTGCAATTTTGGGCCCAGCAGATCAGCTGTGGTGCTGTGATGCTGACAGGAGGTTCTTCCAGACACGCAGCCCTATCCAACAGCTTGTCCTTTCGGACTAAACCTTCCTCTGGTCATTTTCCTGCCTTCCAGAAGTATTTACTGAAAACACTCCTGAAAGTGTGCTGGGTTTATAACGGGTATTTTTCTGGATGGTGAAGTGTAAGAGGCTGGGAAGCGGGGATGTACAGGCTGCCCATCAGCTTTGCAAAACTGAGTAAGCTCCATCTACTGGCAAACACCGATCCTGAACTGGGCAAAGCCCAAGCAGCAGCTGCAAGCAAACCAATCCCTTTTCATGGAGCCAGATTTGTAACTGAGTTAGGAGTAGGCTCAGATGTTTACAGAGGAGAGTGGCTTCCCTGATAACGTGTAGTTCAAATAAAAAAGCCCTTATGACCTACACATTCTAAAGCTAAAATGGAGTTTTTTTGGTGCATACTGTATTAAACCACAGTTTTCCCATGGCAAAGAATGAAAAGCAAACCTTGTCTTGCACATCTCTAGCCAATGAAGCTTAGAGCAACTTCTTTGGGAAAGGCAGTACAAGTTCTCTGTGAAACTTTGCTGCTCCTTTCCCAGTACACTCATAAAAGTAGGATTTTCAGAAAAGTTTGGTGTTGGATGAGCAATCCCATCCTGAAGTTGTACTGGGAAAATTATTTTGTCTGGAGTGCTAAGGACTACCTGTTTAAGGTCGTTTGATGCCTAACCAAATAAATAGGAGACAAAATGCCTTTTAAATTTTGGCTTAAGTATTTGGCTGTCTTCTGCACACATCAGGGGTTTGATGGAGCTGGGCAGTGCATTTAATAAGCCTGTAAGGAGACAAGGGAAGAGGCCGGTACCTAAGTACAGGTAGAGGGGGTGTGAGTCTTTCTGATTCCCAGGTCAAGTCTGCTGCTTCCCTCCTTCACCTACCCCGGGAGAGCAGAACCTGCTGCTGCTGTTTCCCCCACCCCAACTGGGCTCTGAGCTTCCTCCTTCTCCCCCTGACAACTCTAGCAGGGTCTGCTCCGGCACTGAGGAAACTGAGCGTGGCATACCGGCAAATTTTTGCCTCAACTTCTTCTCATCTGCTTTTTTTTTTTCCCTTTTCCTATCTGATCTAGGTCCAGCGCCTGGGAAAGAAAGTGAGAGGACAAACAGGAGACACACAGACATGATGCCTATCACTCCCCTGGTGCGGTGGATCCTGGCACTCGGCTTCTTAGCCACAACAGTCGCTGTGGGCTTATTTGCCATGTGAAGAAGCAGGATCTTCACCTTCTCTCCGTGCCTTGCCTCACCCTGAACTAATCCACCTTCCCCAGTCCTTTTGAGAGAAATTCCCCCCGATTGGGTACTGTGATCTGGGCTCTGCCACTAATATTAGGAGACTTTTCTCCCCAGAAATCAGAGAGAGTGCTGTAAGGGGGTTCAGGCAAAGTCTCTCCCGTGTGTGGTGTGAGCTCTTCTCAGAGACTAACTTTATCAACAAAAACTAAGGGTAGAAAAGGCTAAAAACAATGGCCAGGAATTGTCGTTGCTTTACAGAGTGCCTGCAAAAATCCTACAGGATCAGAAATGCAGCTTTGACATCTGCCTCTCCTCAGAAATACGAAGCTCCCCGGAGCTCTGTTTGCTCAATTTTTTATACTGCTAGATAATACTGTGATCACTTTTTCTGTGGAGCCACATGGCTCCTGTGGGTTATAGACTTTTATATGACACTAGTAGGTCTTTGTTAATTCTTTTTCCAATCTTTTTTTTTAAAAAAAAGCAGAAGACAGTTGTTGAAAACACAGTGTCATTCTCTTGTCTGCTTATATAATTTATACACATAATAAACTTCAATGTAAAGTCTTCAGGCCTGGTGTTTCCTATTATTAAAGGCAGAGGTGTCTTTCTTCCTCCCAGTTTTATGTCTTTCGGAGCTGCTGCCTCCAGAGACATTGCAGTAGACTCAAGTGGGAGCTATCATCAGAGCCAGACTCTGCTCCCACTCAGTGCTAAGAATAACCTCTTACAAGCTGGGGCAAGTTTCTTCAGCTCCTACATGCTGGTCTCTATTTCTAGAAATAGCACAAAATTCTGTGAGCATACAAAGTATCTTTAAGGGGTGGAAGCAATACGTAAGAGCTGGTTGCTCTTCTATTAAAAGCAAAAGGTAACGGGACCCTCAGCCAGTCTAAACCAGGACAGCTCTCCCTGACCGCTACCAGCTAAGGGCTCCATTACCAGACTGCCTTTGTGAGAACTTCAGCATGAATCAGAAAAGCAAGTATGTTTTCACCACCCAGAAATTAAATGCACACTAGGTTTTGATCCTAAACGGGAGACATCAAGTGGGCAACTGCAAGCCCTCACCTAGGTAAGGAACCAACCCAACTTACTCCCAGGGCTCGGCACACACACGGTATTGCGAACAGCACTCCGAACACGCAGCACTGCTGGAGCAGCCCATGCGCACAGCTTGCTTTCCCCGCCTTTTGCTGAGGCAGATCTGGAGGCCTGGCTTAGTGGCCAGCCACTGTTATGGCCATGGGCCCTATCTGCTTCAGAGGGTCTTCTAACACAGAGGTCACTGCAGGAGAGGCTGCAGCTCAGGTATGGCACAGCAGGTCCCAACAAGGCCATTACCTATCACCTCTGAGCCCACTCCACTCTTTTTACCAGAAAGCCTTCTGTGATCAACCTGTCTCCATGATGCTGCCTGTTCTGTCTGTGACCTTAATCCCAAAGACACGCTTTCCTACTGATCTGTTTTAAAGACCAGCACTGAACCTGCTCAAAGAGCAAGAATCAGAAGGCAGGTCCTGCTGAGAATAAGCAGTGGGAAAGAGGGGCTGTCATTACTCTCAGGCTCTTAACTACCCTATATCCCTTCCGAAATCCCCTTTAATACTTCTCTGTTTGGACCCATTTACCAACTTTTCTTAAAAAACGATAGTCAGATGTTTGAAAAGCAGGGATATGAGGCTTGATAGCTATTCAAATACAAGAATTTATTAATTTATTCAAATTTATATTAAGTTCTACCTGTTCAGTCCCTCTAACCTACCCCAACTAAATTAGTGTTCATCCAACCATTCTAAACAACTAAGCATCCCAAACATGCAAATAAATGCCCATGAGCTCAGAAATGCACTCTACCACACTCAGCCCCTCTCCACTGCCCAAAGAGATCATAACTGTGACATCAAAGTTAGGAAACCTGGATTCAGACTGACATCATCCCCTCCCTGCTCATGGCAGAAGAGCTATGGTGCTTTGAGTATCTCACAGCCATTGGGCTATCGCACACTGAAGAACTCCAGACTGAACCTAAAGAAGTCTTCAGAAGTGAGGGCTAAGGCATTGCTTTGTACTAGATTTATGATCTTTATATCTGGTTTCTCTGCAACGTGATGGACTTAATTTTCCAGCTGCTGCTTTTAAAACCTCCCTTGCAACGTACCACGTGTCCCAGCTCTGTTTGTATTTAGGATGTGCCCTACCACATTTTTGAAGAGCCAAAATGCTTATGCAATGACCCACGAGCCTTGCCCCCAAATTCACTACTAGTCAGAAAAGCATCCTGGAGAATCTCTATCCTGAGGCAGCAGCAGCCACCTGTTTGCAGGCTGTCAGGCTTGCTGCACGCCATTTCCCCACAGTACATCCCACCACATCCAGTGGGTTTCTCCTCTGCCCTCCCCTTTGTGCCCGTGGGCCTGCTGCACTGCAGCGAGCCTGCCCAGGCCCAGGTCCCTCCTGCCCACAGGGACACCCCACTGAGGCCCTGCCACCCCACCAAGCCCTGCAATGACAGGCTCCAGCTGGCCCCAAGGCGCCTAGAGCAGTAATTTATTTTATTCTCGGTAATTAATGTCTCCTCCCTCGCCTCCCGCCCGGCTTGCGGCGGCCAGACTCCCCCCC
>NW_010558616.1:0-414 GCF_000687285.1 Phaethon lepturus
GACACAGGACATGGAAAAGGCTGTGGGACTGCAGCAGCCTCTTCTCTCCCTTCCCCCCCTGCCAGTACCTGCCGCCCTTTCTCTTCTGTCCTGGGACTTCGAGGTGACCTGCTGAAAGAAAATGGCATCCACCTGCCACAACTGCAAGGCTGTGGCTGCAAACCAAACAGAAGCACTACGGCCTGCCTATGCTGACGGCTCCCCCCCAACAGACCTCCTGCCTAGGACTGATATAGCTGTCTAGACCTCGGGCTACACGCAGCCCCAGTACCTGGAAGTCCCCCTAGCACCCGAAGGCAGCGGTGGTTGTCATAGCTGCGAGCGTGCCCAGCTGGAAGATCTCCTTAGACAAGGAGCTCGACAGGCAGTACGGTATCCGGGAACGTGAGCAGGAGATCGATGCGTGGTGTTGTA
>NW_010558616.1:519-1449 GCF_000687285.1 Phaethon lepturus
TGGTCGCTTGTCTGGGCTCGGGGTAGAAGGAAGAACCCTCCCCCCATCTCCTGAAGGGTCCCTACATAACAGACGGGATGCTCCGGGCTTGGAGACTGAAGAGCATGTGAGTAACGGACAGGATCCAGGACAAGCCAACCATGCAAAGCTGACCCAGCCACCCACCCGCATTAGAACCAATGCCACCAGAAAAGCACGTAAGGTCTTATTAATTGGAGATTCCCTCCTGAGAGGCACTGAAGCACCCATTTGCCATCCAGACGTTTTTTCTAGAGAAGTCTGCTGCCTACCAGGAGCTTGCGTTTGCGGCGTCACTGAGAGGCTGCCCAGACTGGTGAACCCTACAGATTATCATCCGCTCCTGCTATTCTGTGTAGGGTCTGACGAGGCAACTTAGAACCCTCCAAAGAGACTATATGTCCCTCGGAGTAATGTTAGGAGCACAGGTGGTGGTCTCTTCTATCCTCCCAGTCAGAGGAAGGGGTTTGGGAAGGAGGAGGTGAATTGAACGGTGAATGCCTGGCTGTGTAGCTGGTGCCGTACTCCAGCTTTTGGCTTCTATGATCATGGATCATTGTAATCACTGGTGACGAAATTACAAATTGAATGATGGCTGGAAAACTGTTTTTTACAATTTAATGTTTTACTGCAGTTAATGTTGTTTTGTTGTCGACTTGGGAAAATGGGATTAAGTTTTGTATGTTGATGCTTTTATGACTATTCAGAAATCCTGATATTCAGGCCCCATCTTCCACCTTTAGAAGTGGTGGGACCAGAAGGATTGCTGGTTTTTGTACATGTCCCTTTCACTACCTCTGACCTGTTAAATTGGAAACAATCTGTTGGTTTATAGAGAGAAAATTCTGAAAGAATGCACCGACTTAGACTCTAATAGACTCTAATGCTGACTTACAGTTCTAGTTGGGGAGA
>NW_010558617.1:0-3632 GCF_000687285.1 Phaethon lepturus
CTTTGAAGCAAAACGTCGCGCCGTGGGCAGGCCGTCGCTCAGCCGGGCTCTGCGCGGGTGGTCCTCACCCGAGCAGCGCTGTCCCCGAGGCAGGCACACATCCCCAGGGCTGCCTGCGCAGAAAGATGGGGCAGGAGCTAAAGCCGGGCTGGGATGGCATGAAATGGCCGAATCCAGCCTCACCGACCGCGTGTCTCTCCACCGCGGTATGGAGGCAGCCTCGGGCAGGGCAGGGCTCCTCGCCGACAGCGTCCGTCAGGGTCTGCCGAGGTGCCGGGGTGCCGGGGGAGCTGCTCGCAGCACCTCCAGGAAGGCGACCGCGGGGACCTGCCCCCTGAACACGAGTTTCCCAGGGGCTGGCAGTGGCCCACTGGTACAGCGTTCCCCACGGGCATCCCTAGGGCTACAGGATTGTCCCTCTTCACCTGGAGCCAGATGCCCTTCTCTAGTATGGTCATGTACTTTTAAACGCTGCCTCCGAGGGATGGTGAGCGAAGGGATGGGTTAACTCCTGCTGCAGCTCGTCACTGAGAACCCCCCGGCCCTTCCTCCTGGGCAGGCTGCAGCCTTTTCTTAATCTGACTTTACCACGATGCTCCTGGTGTTTATCATCAGCCTTTTTTTGGCAAAGAACTCAGTCACCCTTGCCATTAGTGGTACCCACTCAGTAAATTGCTTGAATTTTCACGTTTACGCTCCTGTTTTACCTTACGCAAATCCAGTGTGACCTAACCGGAATGACTGTGTTTTCTGGTGGAGAGCAGGAGATGACGACAGCAGACATCAGTTAAATTAATTTCTACAGTTCTGGTCACGCTTTATACCACATATTCCACTTACAAAGGGTAAAACCTGACTGACAAATATTTTGTTAATCAGTTAATCATACTGCTAGAGATAAAATCATCTTGCCACAAACACTGACTAGAGACAAGCTGATGCATTCCGCTGATACGCACAAAATGATCTATTACATATTTACCGTATGCTTCGCCTAATCGTTTATTAAGTCCTTCCAAGGGGATCCACAGCCCAAGGAATTTGAGCCGTGCCTTGCACTGCCAGGCTGGCGGTGCGGATGAAAACCCCAGACCCACCGTGCTGCAGCGCCGCAAGCCACCGCGCGCAAGGAAGCCTCTTGCTGATCTCTGATCCTTTCCTGGGTGAGGAAATCCATCCCACGCAACGGATCTCTGAAAGTTATGATGAGTAAAATCCCTGTTTATCCAAGAGGTGTTTACTCTGCATGCTCAGGCAGTGCTCGGATCGCCCCAAAGCTGTACCTGCCGGCACAGGGCACTTCAGGAATCCCTTGGGACAGGCAATGGGTGGAGGAAAGCCAGAACCTGAATTCCTTAAAAATATTTTACCTGTTGTAAGTGCTTTCCATTCCCATACGTAGTGTCTGAACTGCCTGGGAAGTGACTGCTCTATCCAGGTGGCTGCAGTCAAAAGTGGGAATGGGAAATGTGCCCATCAGGAGGCGATGCTGCCTGATCAACAGCTGAGTCACACACCCAGCAATAAGTATGATTTCTGCTTTAATGGAGAAAACACCACTTTCCAAAGTGAAACCAACTGCAGTGTTTCCACTGAACTCACCAGAGTCCAATTCAGGAGACGCTGATCTCATTAACAGAGATCTCTGACAAAACCTTAGAAGACTCCTGGGTTTAGCTGGCTTCTCGCCTCTTCGGAGTCTGCTGGACGATCTTTATCTGATCAGCTAGATGACAAGTGTGATTAACCGCACGTTTCATCAACGCACCCACACTTGTTCTGAAGTGGTGCTTAACAGAGGCTATCCACAACACTTCTTTCCCATCCCACGTAAAGGACTGTATCCAAAGCCAAGGACGATTTTAATGTATTTGAGTCAACCTCCAATCTTGTTTTAACCCGTGGTAGGTGAGAGATTTCTGGTGTCCTCCGTGTAGGAGACAGGAATTTTACACTTAAGGAGAAAAAACAGGCTCACCTTAGCTGGTCATCTCACAGCTTCAGGGACAACCTGTGGGACAGGGGCACCCTTTGGGCATCAGAGGTTGTGACGAGGCTGTGCTGGCGATCCAGCGTGCCCAGCTGCACACACCGCACCGGCGCCCGCCAGCCTCCGGCGCAGCGTGCTTTCACGAACATGCAGGGTCTCTGCAGTTGGCCTCAGGAAAACGGATCTATTCAAGCAACTCAGGAGGAGTCTAAAGGAAAAAGGAGCGGCAAGGAAGTGTTGGGAGAGATGGACAAGGAGGAAAAACAGGCAGAGACATTTTAGCAACAGGATAAGGGACTCCATCTCCCCACAGTTCCTCGCTGCTCTTGGTCTAGGTAACCTTTGCAGTCTCTGACGAGACGGCTCGTTAAGCTACTAACGAGTTTGACTGGTGATGGAGGTTTGTGGATGGTGGCGGAAGATGCTCATCTCCCAGCTGAGAAGCAACAACTTCCCACCCTCGCGGTGTCCGGCTACCGCGCGTGTACAGAGGGGTGCCCAGAAAAGGTATGGGGTTAGTTCCCCTGGGAGCAGGGACCACCGCAGGGACCGGCCCCCGGGCAGAGGGACGTGCCCGGAGCGCACCCAGCTCTGCCGGGAGCCCCACGGGACCCAGCGCAGCTCCTCCCGGCTTGGCTCTTCCGCCGAGACTGCTACCGAAAACCTGGGGCGCTGGCGGTGGTGGTGGGAGGTTAGTCTTAGCCGGCCACTAAGTCTGTGTCACAGGAGCCACAAAAGAGCCATGGAAGTACCCTTGAAGCCACAAACAGCCTGGTCCGAATGTGACCCAGCAATCCAGACATGTGAATAAAAATTCTGGGCCATTAGCCATCCCCCAAGTTGTCAAAGTCTCATCACACTGTCTTTGTAATGCAAGCAAAGGGGACAACAGTACTGTCCAGCCAAGTCTGCACTGGTTTTAAAACGGGAAGGGAAAAGGACCTCACTCCTTTTCCACGGCCCCCAGCAGGCACTGTTATTTCGGAGCTCACGCAGAGTTCGCCTGTTACTGGCAATGTAACCGGCTCTCGATGTTCAGCCTCAGATGCTTGCAGAGTTTGGGATTTCACATCAAAGCCGCTGGTTTGGCTGCTGTAGCAGCAGCGGTCGGTGATAAAGTTTGGAACCAAACCCAAACTTCTCAGAATTTCACAGCTATTCCGGTTCATCTCTCCTCGCTGCTGCAAGGAGCACGCACGCTGCAGTGCCCCAGCCACCAAAGTTCAGTAGGACTTGGTTAAAAATAGCATTCAGGCTTTAACTCTCTTTTTAGGTCCGTTTTTTTCTTTAGAAAGCTATTTCTGATCTTTTGGGGTTCTGACATCTCCTTCCACAGCCTAGGAGGAAGGGCCGGGTGCCCCGGCTGGCAGGACCCCCTGCCCCTGCGCCGGCAGACGGAGCTGGGGCCACCCCAGCGCAGATGCCCTGGGTCCAGCTCCCGGTGCCGGTGCCATTCGTTCTCGGGGTGGTTTCCTCTTAGGCGATGTAGCACGTGAGAGCTTCGGGAGTGCAGTGGACGAGTGTGTTACGCAGGGGCGGGAGGAAAGAGAGCCACGAACACAGCTGGTCTTGGACTAACACTCCAACTCGGGCTCCAACCTGCTGTCCTAGTGCGACCGGGGTGTCAGCGGCTCCCCCGGCG
>NW_010558617.1:3784-6918 GCF_000687285.1 Phaethon lepturus
CCTCTTACAGCAATCTCCTCTCGGAATATTTTCCTTTCTCTGTGGGGCACCAAGTAACTGCTGGAGTGCGGTGTCTCTCAGCTTAGCATCTTGGAGAGAGTTTTCTGTTCCGCTTTGAGCTACTTAATCATTTTGTTGGGCTTGTACCCAAAAAAATAAGGCCCTTTATGTTGTCTTTGGTTCAGGTTCTCTCGCTCACTCTTGCTCTTTAATTCCCATAAAAACCTAACGTGTTCCTGCCAAAAGCATAATAGTAGGGCCGTGAGTGGTGGTGTGTGCAGAGTACCGACTCCACGGTCATAAAACTGAGAACAGCAATAGTATTTAGCAAGGAGAGACAATGGGAGTGGAAAATAGTGTTCATTCAGCTCCTCTTGTGGAGTCAAAGGCTGCTGGCGAGCACTGAACACGTCCTAAAAATAGCAAAAAACCTTAAAGGAAACGTGAAAACGAAGAAGCCATTTCCAGTCGAGCTGCTCTGCTAAAGCTATCCGTACATCCCCTTGAATGCGCAGACCTGCAGGTGACCGGCGGAGCATCCCAGCCCGCTCTGAGCTCCAGGCTTTGGGATACTGGTTTCTCACTTCTATCCGTCATCAACCCCGGAGATTTCTGAGTGCCTTTTACCCTTAGATAAAGGCTCAAGAAAAGGTTTCGTTCCAGTAAATTACACAATACCGCTGATCTTGATTAATGCCTAGTAAAGCACTAAAGCCTTATGTACCACGTGGAACGACTTGAAGGCTTTCACACAGAGAAAGTTGGCAGGCAGTTGTCATTGAAAATCAAACTACTACGGGAAAAGCATGATCTCTTGACAGAAAAATAAATTTTGGGACCAGACACTCTGAGAAATACCTAATTTCAGCTGCCTGACAACTGTGTTAAAAAAGGATTTCGAAGCTATACTTAGCTTGTCCATCAGCTGCCTTGGAAAGCCACCAGGACCGTAAAGCTTCTCCTGAGCTCTCCTGGGTTGCTTCACCGCCTCATCGCAGGGCACGGGGGCTCGCCCCGGTTATCACCTGCAGAAGGCGCTTCCCAAAAACCAGTCTGTGCCGAATGGGGGAATCTGTGAAGCTTCGCCACTTCCAAACACACCAAGTCCGAACGGACATGGGGTTCGTGCGATTCAGAAGCAAAGGCATCGGCAGAGGCAGTTGTAAAACGTGGTCAGACTCCTTGGGAAAGGGTTGATACTTTGGGCTTTGCAAATGGCTCCAGAGCAAAGGCGAGCTTTGGGGAGATGCACAGTGCGGGGAGAAACTGGCCTGGAGACGGTTTTCAAACCTAGACAAGAACCAAAAGAGCCTCCAGTGCAAAACAGCGTATAGCTGAGGAAGCTTGGTAGACGTTGGCCCAGAAAATGTGACTTACCAAAGAAGATCAGAACGGTTCTAGGGAGAGGGCAGTGGGGAAAAGTTTAAAATGGCATGTCCTTGCATTTGCCTCTGTGTTCAGCTGTTGTATTAGTGATTTAATAACTTCATCTGCAGCAAAACACAGACCGATAGTCGGGAGGAAAGAGAAGCTGTTGTGAACCAGCAGCTACCAGAAGGAACTGCTATGAGAGGGAATATTTTCTCCTTGACAGCTGTGTTCTCCTCTCCTAGGGAATCTCTCTGTTCTGACGGAGACCCCAAGGGGACACGTCTGAGAGCAAGGGATGAAAGTCTATGTACTGACCGAAGCTGGTTGCAATGGCTGGGTGTGTTTTCAGCAACAGCCATGAAGTCTTTATTTCCAAGGTTTCAGCTTTTAGCAATCCAGCTTTCATACGTTTTTATCTTCTGCAGGCTTTTGGGATCCACGTGAAAGAATAATTTCCCCTCCTTGCAGCTGCATTTGCAAATTTACATACTTAAGAGTTTACAGCCAAATGTTTAGAGATTATCTGTGTAGATATACACGTGTGTGTGTCTGTATAGCAAAGAGTTGCAGTCCCTAATATCTCCCAGGTCACTCTTTAAGTACCACGGCACACCCACGCAGCATGATACTGGCTCCATCCTAATGTAGTACTGTGTAGTGCAACTCAGCACTAAATAGACATTTTTACCATCTGTAAATATAAACAGTGATTATCTAATACTTGCCATAATATAGCTACGGGAATACGTGACATTTAAAGTAATGTCCTGTAGCTAGATTTATACCGTGCCCTCTCTTTTTCTGTTCGTAAATCCACTTCTCTATAAGCACTGCAGAACTTTGTATAAGACAGACAGCATATTCATGGGAGATGTCAAATGCGGTTTCGAGGCCAGCCACATTCAGATAAGTTTGAATATACCCGGGTGACGCCTGGGACTCCGGTCCCCACCCACCGCACCTCCCGATCCCACGGCCATGGCTGCAATGGCTGTTCTCCCCCGCCAGCGTTCACGGCATCTTTCCCTTACTGGTCTGATGATGCCTTCAGGTTTTGGCATGGCACCTGCTCAAACACGGACCATGACCACACGGTGTATTGCAAAATGAAGTTTCGATACGCTCTCCGTGCATTCCCCCGGGAGAGCAGAGGAGCCCCACGGGAAGGAGCGCTCCCACGGGATGGTGCTTGTTGCTCCTGAGCAGCTGGTACTGCCCGTGCCCTCTTACGCCCTTCTGCATCAGCCAGAGCTTTGCCTTTCCCTTTTAACCGCTTTTACTGAGGTGCAAGGGTGCACAAATGTTCTATAATCTGGGCCTAAAGTTCCTTTTTTCCACATGCTGTCGATCAGCGTGCGGGTAAATCTGCTCGCCGCCCGGGCGGAGAAAGCCTCCTGCCCCCGGCTCATCTCCCACAGCACCTAACTCCTCTCCTGACCGTTAGCGTGCCTGTGCCGTGGCCAGGTGAGATGCGGAGTGCCAAGGTATGAAGTAATATTTGCTATCTGGCATGCGGTACGTGCTGCAGTACCCAGTCATAATCGTGTTTGAAAGTTATAATAGTGGCGGGAGCTATTAACCTGGGCTCCCTTCCTGCCTCTTGTGGCTTTCAATCAGACACTGGGTGTTTTTCAAACCTTTTTCGAGCGTATAATTTTAGTACGCACGTCAATAGAAAGCAGAAAGAAAACAGAATTCACTGTGATAAAATTAAAAGGACAGAGTGCCTACCCAGCCGTCGCCCAGTGAGGAGACGACCCCCC
>NW_010558618.1:0-251 GCF_000687285.1 Phaethon lepturus
GGGGAATGTGGCACGTGGGCATGGCACAGGGTGCGTGCAGGGCATCGGGGACACCCAGCCCTGTGCCCATGTGGTCCCACCACCTGTGTGATGAGGTGGGAGGGGCGCTCAGCTCTGTGTCCTGTGGCTGGGAGCCCCCCCCAAGTTCTAAGAGCCTCAGCTGGTTCCAGGGATGGCATCGAGCTTGCGAGGGGGGGGCTGTCCCTGTCCACACCGCAGCAGGGAGAGGCCTCGGTGTGGGGATGGCCGGG
>NW_010558618.1:266-3293 GCF_000687285.1 Phaethon lepturus
GTAAGGAACAGCTCGGACAAATGGGGAGTGCCCTGGGGGGAGCGTGGGGACGCTGCAGGGGCCAGACCTGGCTTGGGAGGGGTCCCTGGTGTGAGCTGTGGGGCACGCAGACCCCTGCCCCTTCCCAGGACAGCGCCTGCTGTCCTTCCCGTCGGTGAGTCTTGCCCTGCTCAGTGCCAGCCTGGCGCTCCTCCCAGCTGAGCTGCCAGGGCAGAGCACCCCAAAAGCTTCCCCCAACAGCTGGCTCTGTCCCAAGCCCAGCGGTGTGGGGGCTGCAGCATGTCCCCCCTGTGCTCAGCGGTCTCCAGCCCAGCGGGAGGGGGAAGACCCTGAGCCAGTGCCACCCTTTGGGAGAACAGGCTGCGCACGGGGGCACTGCCGGTGCAGGAACGGCTCTGCCTGGGGCACTGCCCTCCACAGCCAGCTGGGGCCGAGGGCCAGCAGGACCCACCCGCGTTCTCCCAACACTTCTCCGACCAGGAGTTCAACCAACTCCTCTGGCTCCCAATAGGCAGGGAGGGCCCAGCACCAAGGTGGAGAGCAGCAGCCCTTCCCCAGCGCTTCCCTCCCGGTTCCAGAAACCCTGGAAAGCACAAGCGAGCACAGGACCAGGTGGGAGAAGTCTGGATGTGGCGTTTTATTGAACACTTGTGGATGGAAAGCACTATGTACACAAGACAGCCAGTGTTTACTTCTTGGTCTCCTCCTCCTTGGACAGAGTCTTAATAATCTCCTCCTTCTTGGCTTGCAGGCGCTCCTCACGGCGCTTACGAGCCTCCTTGGTCTTGGACCTGCGAGCTTCGGCCTGGTCACTGCAAGAAGTTAAGAGTTCATGAGTGCGCAAGGATCACCTCAAACAGCCTTCACCACCAGCCCCAGGCTCCTCTTGCTCCACAGGTCCAAGCGAGCGCAGCTTGGCAGGCTTTGCTCCAGCGCCCACATGCCACCCGCAGCTCTCGCCGCAGTGCCCAGCAGTGCTCACCTGGTCCTTAGCCCCGAGTGAGGATGCTGGGCTCTGCCCCCCTCCCTGCCCGATGCTGCTGGGCTCTTAGTCCCGACTACAGAGGAGCTGTGATCCTGGCTCTGGGGACTGCCCCATTCGGGCTGGCTGGGGTCACACATCTTTACTAGAGACCAAGGTTAAGATACCTGCTTTTTTTACCAAGTACACAGCAGGATTTAAAAAACCATTGGCTCTTGTGTCTCCTCCTCACCTCCCCTTGTCAATCATTTACTGATCCAAGTGGCTGGATTGGTAGATCTACCAGTTTACAGCTGTATGAGCCGCTAACATCTGCTATGCCAGCAGTGGAACACACAAAGCTCCGCCAGGATTACTTATTTCACCGCTTCAAGCCAGCCCTACCCAGTTTTGGTTTGATTCTTCACCAGGGCTCCAGATCGAGCCACCAGCGACAGCAGCCGCCTGGAATTACCTGCCTGCAGAGTTACTAAAACAAAAAATAAACCAACTCCACAACCCTCAAGACTGAAGCTTAACAGTGAGGCAGCACTTACGCCAAGAGCTTCTTGCGAGCTTTATCTGCCTTGAGCTTGTGGATGTGCTCCATCAGGATCCGCTTGTTCTTGAACACGTTACCCTTGACCTTCAGGTACAGGCTGTGATACCTAGCGGAGCAGAACAGACGTTTTATTTTCACCAATCTGCACACCAAGGAGCTGGCTGCAGAAGTTGCACATGGCAAGAAAGGGGTATCGAAGTGTGTGGACATGCGACCCAAAGCTGGACGTGGCACGGCAGGCTTACATATGGCGGTCGATCTTCTTGGACTCCCTGTATCTGCGGAGCAGGCGCCGCAGAATTCGCATCCTCCTCATCCAGGTCACCTTCTCGGGCATACGAGCATTGGCTGTACCCTTTCTCTTACCTAGAGAGGGAAAACAGGATGAAAATGAGGCCAAATTTCTGCAAGTTGAACAACATGCTTTTGCTGGAATGTTTAATCCTTCCCTTTACCTCAAGAGGAAAACTACTGACATACAAACTGTGTCTTTAGGCCCTGCCACAAGACTCTCGGAGATTGTTGCTCAACAATAAGCTTGTAGGTGGACCACGCACCATAGAAAACAGACATTTCTGGGAGCCAGCACTTACCGATGCCCATGTGCCTGCCCTTCCGGCGGGCCAAGGTGTTCTTCCTGCATCGGGCACGAGAGTGAACAGTCACAGGTTTGCGGATGATCAGACCATCCTTAATCAATTTCCTGATTTGCTGACCTATGGAAAGAAAGTCCGTGTTCAGCATCTTACGCACAATGACAGGACTCATTAAGCAAGTACAGACTCCCATCTGGCTTGTCCGAAAAGGATCCAACACAAAGGCCAAGCCAGACCTTCCCCCAAAGCCCCCTCATGCTGCTGTAGTTGCTCTTTTCCCTTGTGACTTCTCCCTCACTAGTTACCTCAGCAGACACCACGTACTAAACCCACTACCAAGAACTCGCCAGGCACCACGTTCTTGTCAGTGCACTGGGCAACACTGTAAATCCTGCTGATGGACTCATTTCCACTTTGAGGTGCAAAGCTGTTGCTCAAGTGTCAGAATTTTACCTAAGCCAACCTCACTGCTACCAAGCTAATCAAAAAGCCTCTTCCCGTATCCCTGACGCATCCCTGTTCCACAGGGCAACACAAGCGATGCATAGCATGGCCGTGTCCATGAGAGGCAATTACTCACGTGAGTTAGCGTTGGCGATCTCATTGGTTTCGTTGGGATCCAGCCAGACCTTCTTTTTGCCGCAGCGCAGGACGCTGGAGGCCAGCCTCTTCTGGAGCCGGAGCATACTGCGGAGAACCACGCACACAGCTCAGCCCCACGCTCGCTTTCGCAGCGCCTGAAGGCCCGGGACAGCCCGCAGCGAGTCTGCTGGGTGCAGGCCGCACTGCTGGACCAGCACGACGCGGAAGGGGGAGTAGCTAAGGGCCGCAGGGCCCAAGAGCTGCAAGGCCAGCCCCGTTCAGCAGTCCCCTCCCTCCCTCTGCACCCCAAGGCCCCTCGGCGTGGG
>NW_010558619.1:0-538 GCF_000687285.1 Phaethon lepturus
ACGCATGCGAGTGAGTGAAATCACTTTTATTGATTGGTGGCCAATTCTCCTCCGGGACAAGGAAGCAGAACAGAGGTGGCAGTTTTTTAAGGATGCTTTCCATAGCACAAGAGCTCTTGATCCCCAGGTGTAAGAATTCAGGAAAGGAAGGCAAGAGACAAACATGGCCAAATTGAGTCCTGCTGGTCAAACTGAAGGGCAAGAATGAAATGTACAGGCAGTGGAAACAGGGACAGCAGTCCTGGGAAGCGTAGAGGAACGCTGCCCCTTGTTTAGGGATGAGGTCAGGCAGGCCAAAGTGCAACTGGAGCTGAACTTGGCAAGGGATGTAAAGAATAATAATGAGAAGCATTTCTTCATCAGCCAGAAGAGGAAGGTCAAAGAAAGTGTACCCCCCTTGATGAGCAAGACTGGCAGAGTGTTAACAACAGACGATGAGAAGGCTGAAGTGCTCAGCAACTTCTTTGCCTCAGTCCTGAGTCTTGAGTGGATCAACCACAACCCAGTGACTGGAGGAACAAAGTCCCTCCCACTGTAA
>NW_010558620.1:0-4125 GCF_000687285.1 Phaethon lepturus
CCCCGTGCTCCCGCACCCCCGGGGCACCTCCACCAAACCAAGCAGCCATGCCGCGAAAGCCCTGCCGCCCCCCAGGGTGCTGCCCCGCCACGGACGGGGTGCTGCCGTACCCCCAGGTCGGCTCACAGCACGTGCAAAGGCCTCCGTCCCCGAGCAATCATCGCCGTCCCAGCGCGTTTGTTGAAAAAAGGCCTGGCCCATTTACGACTCCAGAACCTCTGGATTCTCCCCACCCACCGGAGTTTGGAAGCCGGAGAGGTTTTGAGGGGTTTTGCCCAACTCATTTTAAGTGCCGTAAGAGAAGCTCCCCAGCGCACGGGGCTCCCCAGAAGGGCGACCGCCGCGCTCCCGCCGGCGGAGAGCCAAAGCTTTATGGACACACTTACCTACTCCCGCCGAGCGACTGCTATCCACGTGCCCTCAGTTATTTTGGAGCAGCTACTCCGGAACGGCGCTCACGAGAAACCCCCCGCGCGGAGAAGTCCTCAGCAAATACCAAAGATAGGAAGGGTCACGGAAGCCGATGGCAATGCCCAAGACTCGCCGAGCCGGAAGCGACAGAGCTCTGGGGCTCAGCCGAGCGAGGAAAACTCTGGAATAACGCTAGGAAGAGCCTGCTGAGAGGGATGAGGCTATGGAATAGCTTTCCAAGAAAAATGGAAGCAGAGTTGGCTCTGCTACCCAAACAGCGAAGGGGAAATCAAGAAAGGCAGCAGAACGCAGGCCACAGCAGCGGCACCCGTCTCCTGACAACCCAGGTGCCGAGGGACTCATTTTCCACCTTTACTTTATTAAAATAAGCTGCCGGAGCTCATGCCACAGGCTGGGGGACGGGGGACAAAGGGGGCCGAAGGACAAAGACCCTTGAAAGGGCGCCCGGTGAGAAGCGCGGGGGTACAGAAAGGCCCCCCCCCCCCCACAGGGGTTAAGGGCTGTGCCTTCTCCTGCCATTTCAAGCACATAAGCACCCGCACTAGTTGCTAGAGACGCCTCCCTCCCAGTTCTTCGCTGAATATATTGTCTCACCAGGCAGAGGAGTATGAACTCATCGTGGTTTCCCAATCCTGACCAGGGGCTCTGCGAGCTACTGGCAATACATATAATAAGTTATTATGCAAATAAAAACTGGACTCAGCCAAGTGAAATATGCTGGCTCTTAAAGTCCCATCTGCATCACAGCAAGGATCTCAATGAACTTTAAAATACTTATT
Source organism: Phaethon lepturus (assembly GCF_000687285.1). NCBI lineage: Eukaryota > Metazoa > Chordata > Aves > Phaethontiformes > Phaethontidae > Phaethon > Phaethon lepturus. The sequence goes on from NW_010558620.1 coordinate 1,212, forward strand.
GTCACCACAATGGGCAATATTATATTCTAGTTTGGATCTGTTCCTTCAGAGCATTAGCTCTCATTTGTAGATATTTTTAGATTTTCCTATCCCACTCCTCATTATGAAACACTGAGCTGCAGATTGATTTATTTCTTAAAAGCAAGTTGCTGTTTTCCCAATAACAGATTTAACAAATTTGTTCCACCTGTTCAGTTATGCTTCCAATGTCTTTTTTGTGGTTTCATTGAAGTTTTTTTTAATCCAAACCTCAAAGACTCTAAACTCAGCATTAAAAGACAAGCTCAGCATCATCACCACCACTCACAATTCAAATGCTGCTCCAAATTACTGCAAGCTTTCATTTGTAAGTTGATACAGACAGCAAGATTATTAAGCTTAATGGCTGTGGGCGCAAACACACGCTCTTCGGAGGGCATTCTCCTACTGTAAATCCTACCTCTGCAGCGCACAGGGGCTCGCTGCGTTATCCTCAGCATCGTCTTCCTGTCACCTCAGCTAACCTTAGCCACCGATTACAAACAGAGAGCTATATAAAAAAAAAAAACAAAATCAAAACCCAAAAGAACCTCCTATACATATTCATCAGAGTCCCTGGAGCCCAGCGTTTCTGCATCACTTTAGCACACTGACGTGGGTCGGACACCGAGATGGGGAGCCCTGGGAAAGGCAACGGCATACGGGAGACCTCTCAGTCCGGAGGTGATGGATACGGAGCCGTAAACACCCCAGCCTTTTATTCCAAGGTGCACGGCTGTGATCCCGAGACTTGAAAGAAAAGCTTGGTGCTGCGTGTAATGACAAGCAGCTTTCTTGCATACCCAGCCCACCGAGGAACTTCATGAGTTAATATTACTAACAGCATACATGCAGTCACCTTACCAGCAAGAAGTCGCCCTTATGGTAGCTCCTCGTAACTGGGATGGTAATTAGAGCTCTCAAACCTCTATGGCCAATCCAGATAATTGCCATTCTGAAATAGCTCGGAATAAAAGCAAGGAATGACAGGAAAATCCGACGCATTCCGCCTTTCACGTAGGCTCAAAACCCCATCCCGATAATCGTTAACCATAAGATTAATTATTTTGGGATTTTATTTATTTTAGAAGTTAATTCTTGGGAATTCTTTGCTATCAGGTATCACTACAGTCAAGAGCCTCAAATAATTACAAGAAATATTCAGCCATTTGGGCAACAAGAGCGCACAAAGTAACAAAAGACGGCACAAACTTAGAAAGCGATAGAAACGCTTGTTCCTCAACGTCCAAGAGACTTCCCAGCTGTGAATGGAAAGCAGCAGTTTACCAAAAGCCAAAGTATTCATAACTGGCCAAATCTCTTTGCAGCTCTCCCCAGACTTGCCGGTCCCAGCCCCACATCTCCAGCGCATCGCCCCAACACCAGCCTGCACCACACTCTTCTCCAAGAAGAGCGCTCCAAGCTTGGTTGTGTTTCTCCCCATTTGCCCTATTACGTTTTTCCCTCCAGACCTGTTGGTTAACACCTTGCCTGCGGGTCTGCTGGTGGGTCCTCAAGCAGGTAACGATGTCAGCAATGATGTGCCAAGAGAAGATCTCAGAAGGTCTTCTCCTGTGCCTGCCATGCTGTAGAGGAACAGGTCACCTGGAAGCGAGCACCCAGGATGACACCCATACTGAGCACGCACCGCCCCAGCCGGGGTCAGAAGCAACATGATGCCCTACAGCAGTACCGGAGGGGAGCATCTGCGGGGCAGTCTTCAAGAGAAGATGCTCACCAACACTAGGGCGGTTCTAACCACCGGTGAACAGAGAGTCCCCCCGATGGCTGAAGCTCCAGAAGGACAAGGCCCACCCTGGCAGTGGCAGAAGGGAGACGGGGTGCCGAGGACACCAGGGCACTGACAAATATACCCTTGAATTGAAGAGACGGGACTTGGCTGCTTCTCCAAAGAACCAACGGGCTACTTTTAAGACTGGTTCATTTGCTTAAACAATAACCTCTCTTCATGCAACCTTAATTCAGAGACAACCATATAAGAAGTCCAAGTCTTAGAAGAATAATTTTTAGATTCTCAAAATCATTCCTCAGGAAGAATTTTAGAAGCAACATTTAACTACAGTGACTTATTGGCAATACATGTGAGTGCGCAGGTGTGCACAGGAGTCGGCCAAAGAATTCTGCTTAATTTATGTGCAAAAAGTTACGTTATGGAGATATCACAGGGAAAAAGAGAAAACTAGGATCCTGTAAGAAATAACCCAAGTCTTTTCAAATATTGACATTGTGCAATGACAGCAGAAACTTGAGAATGATCTTCTTCATTCTTAGCATAAGACTGGGAAAAAGCAAAATACTTTTATTCACCAAAGGGATCCTCAAAGTGGAAAACATACATAGTGACATGTTTCCAGCTGGGTAGCATGAAAATTTAAAACTTAATCCAATTTTAACCTAAAGCAATTTTTAAAGAATATCTCAGGCTTGGCATTATCAAAGTAATACTTGAGAGGTGTGAGATGGAACCAAGGCTTGCCTCCGTGCTCCTCAAGGACCCATGAGACAACCACTCCCTACATAAATTTGCAAAGAAAAAGTTTCATTCCCCTTCCAGCTCTTTACAAATACAGGCAAGTGCTCCAAAAGCAGAAGCGAGGTCCCTGCAAACCTCGGCTGCCTGCTCTCCTTCGGTGGCACCGGGACACGGTCAGACCCAGCATGGCATCTCCTGAGCCTGCACCTTGTCTCGGGTACAGGTCCTTTGGTCCAGGGCAAAATTGGTTTGGGTATTCTGCCAAAAAAAAGGAAGAACTTCTACAAAGCCCTGCTGCACTAACAGGAAAAAAAAAAAAAATTCTGATTTTTCAGGGAGTGAATGTAGCCTGAGGGTGAACCAAAAGCTGACTGCGGTAAATACCGACTCCTGCCGAAAGTT
>NW_010558620.1:4156-7051 GCF_000687285.1 Phaethon lepturus
TCATCGGGGTCTCGGAGAAAGCAGGCAACAGGAGAAGAATAGCAAGAGGGAAATCCTGCCACAGACATACAATTTGCACATGCACTCACTTGCTTTTATCCAACAATTAAAGCAGGAGACGTTTCTCCCCAGCCGCCGCTCGGCATAGCCATTACCAATTGAGTGACAGCTTTACAGGCCTGAAAGCTATTTTGTGTAGGGAGTCAACAGCGCGACACAGCCCGCGCAGTCCAGACACGAGCCCTGAACGCCGAATGGTACACAGAGCTGTCAACATACTTCACTGATATAATAAACTGAAAACGTATAGAGCTGCCTGGAAAAAATATCCACCCCGCCAGATTATATGCTCCGCTGCCTCCAACTGAACAAAACCAGTTTTGAAGCGTGCCAAAGTTCAGGAACTTTCAAAATACGAGTTACTCGCTGCAAAACAGACCCAGGCTGGCCAGAAGAGCAGCAGGTAGCACCATACTGTTGATAAAGAGAAAAGTGTACCCACAAAAGTAGGCAAGGCTTGAAAAAGAGGGCAATATCCAAAAGATTTAACAGCTCCACCAAGAAGCTAACTTGCCTTCTTTTTCTTTTTTAAGTGCTTATTTTGCTCAGAGGTTCATTCAAAGAGATAAGAGCCACCAGACAAGGCGTCTCAAACCCGTAGTGTGCATCAAGGCTCAACACGGGCTACTGTGGCCCCGCTCAGAATTACCCCTCAGGCCGCCACAGAGGGTGAACCCCCACCGATGACACTGCTGGACCGCTCTCCAGTCTTGGAGGCAGAGCTGACAACCCAACTCGCAACGCTGGTCTCAATCCGTTGCTTCTTGACTTTCTTCAACAAGATGCTGGAAGGTACAGGAAAGTCCAACGTGTCACTGAAGCCTCCTTACCAGCAAAGCCCAACTCTGCTAATCTTCTGCAGATGCAGCAATCGGCACTTCCTAAACAGATTGACGCCTCTCTTCCCCGTGGACAACCACCCTGGCAGACTGTGTTGGAAAAAACCTGTTGTCGATGAAGAGCCCAAACTCAGCTTAAACCAACCACCAACTGATTATCTCGGAAACGAGCTGCACAATTCATCGTACCTGAAGCTAAAATTGAGCACTATGCGAGACCGTTCATTCTGCCTGCAACTCAAGCTGTCAGACACATCTTCACTAGCTTTCCGTCAACCTACCTCAAACAGCTTCCTACACCAGCTCATCCTGAATTACTCGTCTTAAGGTGTGAAAGCCATTAGTACACCCAGGCCAGCTATATCCACCGACCTGCAGCAGCAGCCGCCTGGGATGCAGGACCACCAGGGCATTGCTTACAACACGGACAACCTCTTCAATGTCTAAACAGCTGGTAACCACCATAAAATTTCCCCCATAAAAGTCCAAGATATTCAAACCCAGAGCATTGGCCTTAAAAAAAACCCCAAAACTAAAGCTACGAAAGAAAAAAAAAAAAAAACCAAGAAATTACCCTGGGTTTTGTTACTGTTCTTACATTGCAGGCACCCACCAGCCTGACACGTACCGACGAGAGCCCACAGGCCAACCAACAAAATGAACCACAGGGCTGTCCAGCTCACCCCACGTATTCACTTGCTCTTTGTCAGACCTTTCCCCAAAGCACAATTAATCTCTGTTTTCCCTTCGCAACCAAGCTCTTCCCTAGCATGAACATTTATTTAACTTGGGTCCACTCTGGGGCAAGACTGAAAATAAAGACCAGGGAAGAAGAATTTCTGGAACAGCAGTAACTCCAACTCAATTTTGGAGACGCAAAGGCATATTTCACGTTAAGATGTCAGTTACTAACATTTAATGCTAACAGTGTCATTTGCCCTTCAGCTAGGAGAAAGGCATGTAAGCAACCCAAAATTTCCCCATTGCAAAGCATTTCTGCCAGGAATCACAATTTGAGTCTCATGTTTCTTATGCCTTTCTTTGTACAATAACCCTCTAAGTCCACGCTTAGAGACGTTTTATTGCTCGGTATTACACATGCCAGCGCCGACACAGCATCCTAGACGCCGTCTGGACCAACTTCAACGCCGGTGCCTTTCTGTATCATCTAAAATAATAGTGAAATAAAGGGGGACAGCTGGACCAGAACTAACGTTACTGCGTTATAACCCGAATGATTATCGATTTTTGGCAGCAGCGTGCCCCCGTTTCTTACAAAGGCAGCTCTGCCACGGGACCAGGACAGACGGGGCGGCGGACAGACGCGTGGCACGGCAGCCCACCTCCTCCCAGCAGCGTTTAAGGCCGATCCCAGTCCCCGCACACGGCGAGGCGGGCGGAAAGCTGGCTTTTCGGGCGACATTGCCACAGCACCCTCAGCTCACGTCCCCGCAGGACGGGCTGCACGAGCTGTTCCTCTCCGCCCTCCTGCCCTTTCCAAACGCAATCCTTTACTGTCCAAAACAAATGTTTACTTTTAGTTGTTTCTAAACCCCTGCTTTGCCTGCCTCTAACAGCCTCACGGGCTGAAGTTAAAATGCGTAACTCCAAACTTCTCCGTTCCAGTGTTTTTAAAACTCTGTTTTATGACCTATCTAACTATACTTGGCCTCACCCTAATTAACCACTAAATGCCAAGTAGTCAAACAAAGAGGAAAAAAAAAATCATTTGTTATCTTGAAGCTGCATCTGCTCACAAAACCTAGAGTGGTTTTTTTTGTTGCTATTGTTCGCGAGGTTTGGGCTTTTTGAGAAAGAGTACTTAACGATAACAAAATTGCTAGGTAAATATGTCAGTGAGACCTTCCCTGTCAGCCGTAGCCTTGGGGTGTGATTTCTGTTCACGACATAAAAATTTTTGCTATTTGCCAGATTTCAGATAGCAAACTTGGATCCCCTGGAAGATACCTGGCGTTGCTTTTGTACGACAGCAGCA
>NW_010558620.1:7090-7446 GCF_000687285.1 Phaethon lepturus
TTACCCGCTTGGGTCCCTGACCCAGACAAGGAGCTTGAAGCCACACAGGACCTTCACCGGGACCTGACCAAAAGTTTAACCTCGCCAACAACCCCCACCGACTATCATTTATTATCATTTATAAAATTAGTTTTCCAGCATCTTCAGACCTGGGAGGAAGAAGTGGTTTTGGGCTGGGAGGGACCAACAGCAGAGAAGCTCACGGTACACGAGGTGGGGGGACACCAGCCCGGGGGTCTCCGGAGGTTTGCTTCTGAGCCCAACTGCAGCAACTGGGCTCAGAAGCCCAAAAGTCTTCATTAAATGGGAACGAGCTAGTTAATATTTCAGCCAAAATCCACCCCCCCCCCGAATAC
>NW_010558620.1:7487-7727 GCF_000687285.1 Phaethon lepturus
TCTTCTCAGCTTGACGTGACCCTCAGCCCTCATGCCTGCAATGGGTTTGCGGAGGCACCCAAGGGCCCTGGCGCGGGGCTTCGCCGAGCGAGGGGAAGCATCACTAGGCACCGAGACACCCCAACTTCCAGATGGCTTCCAAACAGCCCGGTCATTCTGCAGAGCAAGAGAAAAAGCAGGCTGGCAGGCTAGGGAGGAAAGAGTTGACAGCTATTTGCTGTATCTAGCGTAATTTTCTTT
>NW_010558620.1:7869-8091 GCF_000687285.1 Phaethon lepturus
CCAGCCAGCGCACGAAGACAGCACATATGGAACCGACTAAGGCGCTCGACGCAGCGCCTATAAATTGTCCAAGCCTCGCAGCCGCGCACGAGAGTGCTAACAACAACTGCGCAGTACACATTTGTTTGAAGTCGGATCCTGCTTTTATTAGGGGCGTGCTGCTTTCCTCTTCAGAGCGGTGCACCGGCTGCTGCTCCCCGCTACGGGACCTCGCCGGCGGCC
>NW_010558621.1:0-6030 GCF_000687285.1 Phaethon lepturus
CGAGCTGTGCAGAGTGATCCCAACAGATATTGACAGTCAGAATGATTTCAGTAAGTAAGGATATTAAAAAAAAAAAAGATAAAAGCCTGAAAAGACAAAATCAAAACAAGAAACTATGCTGACCAACAGTCTTGGAGAGTGACTGGGAATGGATCAGGTTTACAAACATACACATCTATAGATAATTTCTGGAAGATAAATGGACACATTCAAACAGATAAAGTTATTTACATAAATATCAGCTAGACTGTAACACATGACAATTTGGTTTACAAAATGTAAAATTAATGCAATGTGTGAAATAAAGTCTAAAGTGCAAATTTTGTTATTAATTTTAGACTATTCCCTCCCCTCCTCCCAGTCAGAGAGCATAAAGATAAACACACATGTGCATGTGTCTGGAAATGCAATAAAAACATGAGTTATTTCCATGTTTGCCTGCCTAAAGCTTCCACTGCAGTTTAAATCTGATTTGGAAAATAAAGCATGAATATGTATTGCAGCCATGAGGCATCCAGAACAATGCCAGCGTTTGCTGCTTGTGTTAATTAAACAGTTGATTCTCCTTGCCACTCAGGCTTTGGTGTATCACATCAGAAAACAGCATGGTTATAAATCCATAAACAGCTAGGATGTTGTATAAAGAGGTCATATAGTAGAGGCAACTCACAAATCTATTTCATTATCATTTACAAAAATGCCTGGCTTTCAACTTCAGAGATGGAGGAAAGCGAGATGATGACAGAGTGTCTCCTTATGTAGAAAAGGGGATTTGTTGCATTCTCAGAGAACAAGGAACCAGAGATGCAGTTAGTTCTGTTTCTATTGGGTTTTTTGGTTGGTTGGTTGGGTTTTTTTGGTCTTAGCTAATAGACCTTTTAAGCAGACCATAAAACAGACTGGAAAATATTGAGTAACAGAGGTGCCATTCTGTTAAATCTTTGGCATAAATAGCGGCCTTCTACATCTATGCATCTGGGAAATTTATGGAAACAGCAGGTAGGATAGTAAATTATTCTGCTTAATTATCATTCAGTTTTGCCACAAGCCACATAACCTGCAAGCTGACCCTAAGTATTGTTAAGATCTAAAAGGTTATTGAATTTTAAATGAAAGAAGAACAGCTGTTACAGGAATAACATTACACTACAACAGTCACCAATGAAATCATTAACAATCTGTGAATTGAATTTGTTTCCTTCTCTTTCTCATTATTTATTATTCAGGAATCATTTGGTTTAGGGTTTTATTACATCTTTGTTAATTTCTTCATTGTGCCATGAGGCATTTTCCCATTTATGCAAATTTATGTTAACTGTTTCTTCTCTGGTGTAATTTCTCTACTAAAGACTGAAAACACTGGCATGACTTTTCTACTAATACTGTTTTTCTTTTTCAAACAGTGTAGCTTAACCATTGTACTTAACTGCATTTCTGTACTCAGCAACAATATATGGTAAATTCAGCTTTTAATCCAAATTTATTCTTATTGCTTTGACAGCAAATTGTATATTACAGTATTACAATAATGGTGTCTTTTTTTTTTTTTTTGAGCAAAGCTAGCTTAAAAACCTAGTGTATCAGTAAAATCGTAAATATCTTTACTATTAACATAAATTGAAATGCTTCACAGCAAGCTAAGAAATCTGCTTTTTGTGATGATCCTCACCACTGATTATTTGTCCAAACAGCTCTTCTGGTGTATCTCCAAATAATGGCACACACCCAACAAGAAATTCATAAAGTATAATTCCCATAGCCCACCAGTCCACTGTTTTCCATAACCCTGTCTCAGTATCACTTCAGGAGCTATGTATTCAGGTGTACTGCAGACCTAAAAGAAAGAAAATAAGCATGATGGTGAAATAAGTCTAGTGGTACTAGCTATATCACATCACTTATAATTCTTGAAATGTAAAATAACGTGGAAACATGGAAAAATGGAATTCCGTAGGTTTTAGTCTGCTGAGTTTGTATAACATCTAATGTTTTTAGAATGACCTGTCTAACATTTATGGGCATCATAATCACATTTGCATGTCTGGCATGCAAAGGACAGTTTGCTTTTTGTACATGGGAGTCCATCACAGCAAATATTTTATTTAACTTAAACATGTCCTTATCTTTACATGAAAGTTGTGATGGTTTTATCTTAAGTAACTTTTACAATGAACAGATTGTGAGCAATGGTAATGAGGCAATGCTTAAAAGGAAATAGGCTATAGCAAGGATTTTAGCACCCTTGGTTGTACAATGCATCATAAGCTCCACAAGTATTCTGCTGAGACTTCTGAATTCCTTATAAAAACAGTTTTCCATTTGTGTTTCTCACAGATCCACTTGCACACAATTAGGTTGCTCATCTTACTAATAGATCCTAAAGTAGAAAGAAAAAAGCCTAGACTAATCTGCAGGGCATAAGTAAAAGTAACTGACATACACAACTGGAACACCAATGCAGAAATAAGTTTATACAGTATTACAATACATTCTGCTGGCAAAACATCACTTCATTTTAACACTCAAAATAGAAATAAAAAAAGCTGTGTCTTACTTGTTTGTCAAGGAATTCTCTGGCGTCCTTCTCAATGTGACCCTCATACAGATTGGTAGTCAAACTCATTAGCCCCACATTTGACAAACCAAAGTCTGTAAGCTTTATATGACCCATGGATGTTACCAATAAACTGAAAATTAGAATGATATGAAGTTATTGTGCTATAATTCAACATTATGTGATGATGATTATGATTATGATTGTGATTATTATTGGAAGAAAATGTTTCCTCAGGATGGCAAAAATATAAAGACAGATTAAAAAGTAATTTAACCAGGTACAAAATAAACAGGTTAAAAATCTGACAGTCTTACATTTGTTACTATTATTACCAGATATAAACAAACTTTTTATTTGCAATTGCACATCATCCTATAGAATCATACAAGTGTTGAGAGTTGAATGTTAGATGCTTCAAACAAAAAGAAAGAGTCATCATTCTGAAAGATCTAGAATAGAATAAATTTAGCTTTTGAAGTGGGCATTTTCTGTCTAACAAGCTGGGTCATTCATTTGAAAAAACCTCAGGTATTAAGTTAGCTGGTAACTAATACTAACTGGCCTGAGGTTATAATGCTATGTAGGTACTGTCACTCAACACATGTGACTCCAATTTTTTTTTTAAATATGAAACAGGGGAAAGATTAATGGAGATACAACAGTCATAATTTTCACTACAGCTATTTGCTGTAATGCTATTTACATGCATAGGAGATATACTGTATTTCTAAATATTGAAAAAAAAAAAAGATTTCCCATCTAGTCAATCTTATCTTTGTATATGCAAATATCTGCAAGTTGATGATACTTTGTATTAAACAGTGTTTTAAGCATACTTTGAAAGATCTTTTCCTTAATGACCAAAATGCATTTCCCTCCATTTCAGCCAGAAGAGTAAGTACATTTTTCTTTAGCTACTTTGATAGTCTCCCCCATCTTAAAGGAATTTAAAGTGCACTTTTGGAAAAAACACTTTCTCTGTAACTGCAGGTAATGAAAATTCACACATTGTGCAGGAACTGTGAATCTACATAACATTCATGATAACAAAAACATTTCATGCATAGCAAATTTACACCTTTCATATTTTATCTAACAATTTCAAAGTCCTCTTTTTGTTATATTCTATATACATACTTGTCTAGTTTCAAATCCCTGTGTACAATTACATAATTATGCAGGTATTCCAAGGCCAGAACAGTTTCTGCAAAGTACATTCTTGCCATGTCTACAGGTAAGGGACCCATATTCTTCATCAAAGTAGCACAATCTCCACCTGTGAAAACAGGACAAATGTTCCAGATGACACTATAAATTCTGAGTTGTATCAGTATAATCCATACAAGTTGCAGAAGTAGATGCAAACTGTAGTCATAAATGTTTATTTTCCAGTCAGATGATCCAATTGAACATGTAATCACACCAACTACTGTACTGGAAAAACAGTGTGAAGCTGGGAGCAAGCAGTACAAAGGTTCAGCTGGAAACCAATAAACCCTGTGCTGCTACTTTTAAAAAAAATAAAAAAAAAAGCAAACGCCCACACAACCATAGCCTGGGTGTCTCATCTTGCACTGTCTCTGTCCACTGTCTTCCTTCAGCATTAGCACCTTTTCAAATTGCTTCCTCTTCCCTCTTTCTTTGTAAAAATAACTACTACAAATACCCCAACACATGCTAATGAAAATTTGAACTCCAGAAAAGCAAACACCATTTCCACATGAACTTCAAATGCTAGGACACTTATGATTACAGTCTATGAGGAACTTATTGAAAGAGAAATTATTTCCCATTATAGCTGGAGCACAAGTGTTTTACAAGCTCTCACCAGTAGATGATGACTGGGAAAAAAGCCACCTTGTTGGATTTAAATCCTAAATCTGTATTGCCAGAGTACAGAAGACGGCCTTTCTAATGCAAGTACCATACAGCTTATTTTTCTTTCTTGGTGTAAAACCCCCTCTTTTTCCTCTGTAAAACAGAACAAACACTTTACCTTCTACATATTGCATAAATGATGTCTTGTTTCAAAGGAGCAATACATGCTGACAACAAACGGATTTTCTGCAAACGTCAGGATATCACGCTCGACAAAGGCCTGTTGAATCTGGTTTCGGAGGATAAGATTCTGCTTATTTATTTTCTTCATGGCAAATCTTTGTCTGGTTTCTTTATGTCTCACGAAATAAACTGCACTGAAGGAGTTCAAATGGGAGAGAAAAAGAAAAAGGACTGAATAACTGTATTAAAAATGTATTTTAAAAAACTTTTTTTACAAATAAATATATATATAAAACACTATAAATATTAAAGACTTGTTTTTAATTTAATGTAGTTGACCAGCCTTTCACATTAGAGAATGGCTACAGACCTCATTTTGTTTCATAACCAGGATGAGTCTCAGTGTCGTGGTTTAGCCCCAGCCGGCAACTAAGCACCACGCAGCCGCTCGCTCACTCCCCCACAGTGGGACAGGGGAGAGAATCAGAAGAGTAAAAGTGAGGAAATTCATGGTTTGAGATAAAGACAGTTTAATAAGTACAGCAAAAGCCGCGCACGCAAGCAAAGCAAAACAAGGAATTCATTCACTACTCCCCATGCGCAGGCAGGTGTTCAGCCATCTCCAGGGAAGCAGGGCTCCATCACGTGTAATGGTTTCTTGGGAAGACAGACGCCATCACTCCGAACGTCCCTCCACCCCTTCCTTCTTCTTCGTCCCAGCTTCATATACTGAGCATGTCGCCATATGGTAGGGAATATCTCTTTGACCAGCCTGGGTCAGCTGTCCCAGCTGTGTCCCCTCCCAACTTCCAGGGCATCCCCAGCCTTCTTGCTAGCAGGCCAGTACGAGAAGGTGGACTGTCCTTGACTATTTAGCAACAACTCAAAACATTACCACGTTATCAACAGTTTCTCATCCCAAATCCAAAACATTGCCTCACGCTAGCTTCTATGAAGAAAATTAACTCTACCCTGGCTGAAACCAGGACACTCAGTCAACACAAATTAGTACACAAATTAGAAGAAAAACACACCCCACACCCCCCCAAAAAAAACCCAACAAACAGCAGATATAGCAAACTCTCTCACCTCAGACAGATTTTGGGCATTTCCATCAACATAGGATTATATACAAACCCCAGCTATGGCACAGTGTTATCTGACAAATGCTTATTCTGTAAGTGTGCTGTCAGATAATTATGACTCACAGTCTGGTCCAGGGGATTTTAAAACGTCACAGGTTTCTCACAAAGGTTGTCCAGAAGTTGCTTGATGGGGTTGCTCCCTCATTGCCAGGTACAAAATCTTCTGTACTTGTGCAGTCCCTGACATCGGCACTGATCCATATCAGGCATAGGTTACCAGTAGGTAATCTGAAACAAAGATCATTGCATTAACTGCATGGTAATGTGGGAGTTGCGGGAGAAGGATGGACTTCACAACTCTATGAGAGTTATATTCCGAAGCCATTT
>NW_010558621.1:6204-14270 GCF_000687285.1 Phaethon lepturus
TCTTAGTTGTTTACCACAGCTCCTTCTCCTCAAGGCTGAGCCCTGCAGGTGTCCAGCTGTTTACCAGCTTCTTAATGCCACAGCTCCTTCTCCTTAAGGCCGAGCCGTGCAGATCAATGCCACAGTTCCTTCTCCTTAAGGTCGAGCCATGCAGGGTGATCCCAACAGGGAGTAAGATGTATCTTGACATGCAGAATTTCCACTTGTGTACCGGGTACAAAGTTTCCTATAAGCTTGGTTAGGTAAGGTCAAGGCAGTGGGGGAAGCAAAATGAAAGAAAACCTCATGTAGACAAGCCTTCTTACTTTCAAGGCTCGGGAGAAGGAATCACTCTGCCATGAAACATCAACATATGACATTACTGTTGCATTTCTCAAAATCCCTTGTGGCAAATCCTGAAAACATTTGTCTTGCTTGAAATCTACTTTGTAGCGTTTAATGCTTATAGCATCTCCAGTATATAATTACCACAGTAGTGAGTGTTTATGGAAAGAAAGGACAAAAAGGAGAAAATGGGGGAGGGAGGGGGATGGGACTCAATTATGTAGTTTTTTTAATTAAATTTGTTGCTCCCAATTATTACATACAATTATTTAAACACAAAACACAATTCTTGCTTTACTATTTTTATGAAGACTTCTCTTTAAGGCTGAGAGAGTTGGGGTTGTTCAGCCTGGAGAAGAGAAGGCTCCAGGGAGACCTTATTGCAGCCTTCCAGTACTTAAAGGGGGCCTATAAGAAAGATAGGGACAGGCTTTTTAGCAGGGCCTGTTGCCATAAGACAAGGGGTAATGGTTTTAAACTAAAAGAGGGTAGATTCAGACTACATAAGGAAGAAATTTTTCACAATGAGGGTGGTGAAACACTGGAACAGGTTGCCCAGAGAGGTGGTAGATACCCCATCCGTGGAAACATTCAAGGTCAGGTTGGACGGGGCTCTGAGCAACCTGATCTACTTGAAGATGTCCCTGCTCATTGCAGGGGGGTCGGACTAGATGACCTTAAAAGGTCCCTTCCAACCCAAATGATTCTATGATCTTCACACAGCTACCAAAGTTACAGACACTGAAAAACATCAACACTGTTTCTGCTTTCCTTTGTGGAGGAAAACTTTTTCTATACAAGAAAATTTCTCTTACTGGTTCCAAAAGCTTTCATTAATCCTTTGCTCTTGTCTGAGTGTAGGGCAGGTAAGAGACATTACACCATTATGAAAGTAGGGGAAAACCACCTTGGGAAAAACCCAAGACAAACCCCACCCTTAGTGCCTCCTACTAAATCTCACTCCCTCTTGCCCCTCCTCCAAGATGGAATAAAGACCAAGTTATTCAGCTCCATTACTCCTCCCTGCTGGTTTCACACCTTTTGTTCTGCACTTCTTCCTTCTGCTCCCCTCATACTCATTTCTCTCTCCACCCCTTCTTTATAACTCTTTTCCTTTGCTTGTCTTTCCTTTACATTCTGGTTTTCCCCCTCTCTTTTGTTGCCATCTCCTGTCAGTCAGTCTTAGCTTCTTAATCTCATCTTTTCCTTTCTATATTTCAGTCCCCTTGTACACTCCTGGCACATAGAAAAGTGAGCCCTTCAGGTGCCTGAAGCTTCAATCCTTAAAAAAAAGTTACATGAATGAACTGAGGACTGACTGAAGACTTGGTATGCAGATCTTTCTCAGAGCTTTAATTTGGAGAGCATGTCAAGATATTAACCAAAGTATATTATTACAGCATCTTAATAAATGTCCTTCGCAGATCATGTGGGCCTGTAAGGTCATTACTACCTTATTTAAAGATGAAGAACTAGTAAGTTCTAACAACTATCCAATCCAGTAAATATGTGGGACATGCTGGTTATGTTTCCCCAGCTCTTTAAGTTGCGTTCTCCAGTCTTATAGTCACAGGCAGGTAACTGTATAAATTTCCACTAGGAATCAGTTATGCACAATTCCTCAGGAAAAATTGTTTAGTTCACGTGTACCAGACTCACGAGACAACTGCAATACAATTGTCTCTCATGTTTACAGATGCATACACTGCTTGTACTATATGAAGTGATTTTAAATGATCTGCAATGTATAAAAACATCTATCATTTACTTATTCACATCCCCCACTGTATAACATGGTAACCTGAGCAAACAGCATTTATGCTTTAGAAAGAAAACTATGCCCTAGACAGCAGCACGTTATTCCTGCAGATCTCCTTTTGTCCTCCAGGACGCTCCCAGTTCACAGCAACGATGCCATTTCCCCAGCCTACCAGTACACTAAACAAAGCACACTGCAACAACTGCGCCTGGGACTGCCTGCAACACCTGTGTTCTCAGCTCACAGAGTTCAAAAGATCATATTAAAATTTGCTGAAATGTCACTAAAATGATACACAGAAAATGAAATCTTCCCAAAGAGAAACAGTTAAATAAAGATATAAGGATATATAAATTGCCTGGACATAAAAAAAAAAAGAAAAAATAAAAGAAGAGAGAAACGGGAAATCTTCCATGTTTCTGCACAGAAGTGGGGCTTTCAAACAAAGAATTTGCTTTCCTACCTCCCCCTTTCTGTTTTCATAACATGGCAACAAGACATTTCCAAAACATCCTCAGATTTCACTGTATGGATCTCAACAGGTACACAAGTGCTCTGTATTTTATTGATGCCCTATTACAACAAAGCAAGCAAAGTATATTTCTCAAGAGAAAAAAAAATCATAAACTATGGCATTGTCCAAACATCACCTCCTTCCACTTCCAACATAAATCTCAACTTGAAAAGGTCTCTCTAATACACCTTTACCCAGGCACAAATATAAAACACTGTGCGCATTTATTAAGATGACAAAAAAAAACCCCAAAAAACATTTAACTGTGTTCCTGAATTGCTCCAACTTAACTGTTATGCAATCTGTCCCTCAAATCTTACAACCAAGATTCCTGCTTTTTCTCTAAGATACTTACAGGCTTCATACCTAGTTTACAGTCCTTTGGTAACTTCAAGAGACATTTTACAATCTAGTCTACATTCAGGCTAATCTAGCTGTGTTGCTTGCTTTGACCCAATTCTCTAATTTGTCAAAGGACCTTGAACTCCTTGTGGAAACACAGGTACTACACTTGCTGTTTAAAAGTTACAGCTGCTAACCAGGAACAATGCTTCATTTTCACAAGCAATTTCATGAGAAGAGACTGCTAAATTCTGTACTACCCTGGACTTATGTCTGATGTTGTCTCCAGTGTAGGGGAGCCATTTGTGAGGCTGTAATTCATGTTATGGCAATACGGTAAAGTTTACAGATAGTTATTTAAGATCAGAATTTACAAGCAATACTGTACCATCTCCTAGCTAGACGATGCCCATGACCAGATCAGATTTATTTGCGGGTGGGGGAAATGCTGCCTAAAGCACTGCGGCACTCCTAACATGAGCATCCAGTGCAGCGTGGGTCTTCTAAGCCCCGGAACAACGCACACAGCCTCCTCTCAGCAACATTTCAGACTTATCCTGGTCTGCCTAGCAGCAAATGAGATGCTAGCCATCTGAAGAAGAGAACACGATTCTTCTCTCACAACTGGTACTAGTCCTAGTTGTTTCAATCCATCACATAGATTTTGGCAAATAAAACCACCTCTCCATATCCAACAGTAGCAACTTCTATCTTTACAGCGGCTAGTAAACACAGGTGCAAAATGATGAAACCACTGTCCAGATTTCCCATGGGAAACTCAGTAAGAACTGTTCTGTATTTGCAAAAGAAACACTTGAGAAATTTAATTCCTCATGAGTTTGTAGTATGCTGTACATTCAGGAAGGACAGAATTTGAGACCTTCAATGTGGTAACAACCTTTCTCTACCACTGAGAGGATTGCATTCGCTGCAAATATTAGATCCTCACACATATATTAGCTACAGAAGAAAGATAAGGCACTTGGCCTGCACTGTACTGGAAAAGGAGGCTCACTCAAGGGCAATAAAGTCCATGAGTTCAAAGTTCACCATTTTGAGTAAGTCCACAATGAATGATGAATATATGATCCCTAGCACAGAAATTGCCAGACTCTACTTTTTAAGCCGCTCTTTAATGCCATGGGCTTCTAGGAATTAAAGCCTCTTATTCTGTATAGACCAGGCCTCCACAGGGGTAAACAGAAAAGAAGGAATGCAGTTTATTTGATCAGAGGTGGTGCTACTTAAATGAACCTACAAAGCTGCACTCCCCCATCCCCTTCCACTTCTGAACTGGTGGTTTCCAGGCTGATGAAGAATTAACCTGATCGACGGGGTGTTATTCTGCAGCTGGGTAACTTTCTTAGTCCCATTCCCAATGCAACTATACACGGGCAAGTACTGTCAACCAGGTGGAGAAGGGACAGGAATGAGGACAGGAATGATCAACAATACTAGGCAGTACTAAATGCCTCCTGATCTATCAAGAGCTCAGGGTTACCTTTAAATCTGATCAGAGAGGCATTACTGTGCCCATCATCCTCAGGCCATTAAAATGGCATGCAAAACTCCAGTGGGTAGATTGCAGGTGCTTTCTCTTCCATGTCCAGGGTCTCTTCAAAGAGTGCTCAGTCCTATCAGGTTGCTGCTGCTTCCTACATCAAGCAGAGGTAGTGCAGAGTTGAGTCAGTCTAACGGGGTCTGTGCTGGAGAGCAGCACAGCCCTCTCCTTCACTGCTGTGCTGTGACACAGCCTCATTTGGTGATGGGCTCCTCACCTCAAGATGGAAACCCCTCTTTTTTGAACCAATACACCTCTCCTGGTCCTGCAGGTTAGATCAACAATTCCTGTCTCGATACATTTCAGCGCAGATGAGGAGCCTAATAGATAGTATATGATCAGAAAAGGAGACTGAAGATAGACTTCTGTCTGCTGGTAGACACAATCCCTGCTCAGTACTTCCAGAAAACATTTAGTGTTCACTTAAGGTCTGGGCTAACATAATTTTCTCTTGGTCTTCCAGGATATCTCCAGATGATTCTACCACTGGGCCTACTTCTGAAAAATCTTTGTGATGTAATATTTAGTATTTTAATTTAACAAATTCATGATTGGCTATCAGGCTTTCCAAGAAGTTTTTCTTGTGAACTTCAAGTCTTCGCAAAAAAACAGGAAAGCAGAATTAAAAAAGCAGCAGTGCAAACAAAGTCCCTCACATAAACATCCCTGCAGTAAGAAATAATGGGAAATTATGCAAAAATAAAATGCAAAAGAGCTGTTGCACTCATGGATTACTCACCCATAAGCTCCATTACTAATCAGTTTAATTGTTTCAAAATCACTTTCCTGAGGTTTCCTCTGCAGCTTCAATGAGGTATTGGAGCTCTTCAAAGTAAAAGAGAAAGAACAAATTAACACAGTACTTTTTTCAAAATCAGGGAAAAACAAAAAAACAAACAAAAAACCCCAACTATCACCAGGCTGTCACACCCTGATGAACCAGCTAAAAGCTCTGGCCAGTTAGCCGCACAGCGAGGGACCAAAGGGGTTCCTGAAGCAAAGCTGCTTTTTCATCAAAAAGGTATCATCTGTTACACCATAGCTATCTGTCCACTCATCTACATGCTAGGGTTACAGCAGACAGGCACAAAGGCTTTTGGTAAAGGAGTTACTGGCAATTCCTATCTAGAGCTATGCACTTCCGTGAATCCCACCAGGCACTCACTGGCCATTGCTTTCCCATTTTAGTAAATCTGACTCTGGCAGTACAGCCTGGTAGTAACAAAATGTAGATGAGTTCTCGTTCATTGAAATAAAATTTTGTACATTTCTAACTAATGTTAGGATAGACTGTGATATAACTTAGGATGAACTGTTAAGAGAGACACAAAATGAAAGAGAAAAATATGGAAGATAGATAAAAATACATTAATTCTACCATTGCAGAGGTCACTTTCACCTACTTGTATGCCAGAATATTTTCAAAATGGAGATGCCCTGAGTACTGTACAACATTTTTCTAGCTTTAATTTTTAGTTAATCTTTAAGATCTAAGTGTGAATTAGAATTGGGGGGGGATGATTGACGAGGGGACGGGACCTCCAAATTCAGTATTCCAAACCCACAAGATACTTTTCAAGATGTTTTCCAAATCTCAAAAAGTTCTATGAACCCTTTCTAGGCAGTCTGTTAACAGTTAAGGTTGAAAGAAGACCTGGTTGGAACATTTTCAATGAAACACTTGCTAAAGAAATAATTCAGTGCAAGAAGATTAGTGAATATGTCAATAGAATGAATTACACAGGAGCAGAGAGTGAAGATTTATTAAATTGCTTAGCCCATTTGCCTGCCAGTACAGGATTCTTCCAAATTGCATATTTATGATTATTTTGAATGGTCCTTTGCTTCACTTTTAAGTTATGCTGCCTGCCACTTCCCATTTGTATTTATTCCACAACTACACTTTTGAGAAAATGTTTCCAAATATTCATCCTTTATTTTTCTTTACTTATTTCATCACCTCCCCCAGCTATGTTCCTTTATTACACTGCATTATCCTTCCTTTATTTCTTCAACATTTACACAACACAAATAACTTCACAATTACAATCTCTTAAGCTACTACTAAGCCAGTTTGCACCTTAGATTCTCCTAAGCGCTTCAGCATTTCCCTTAAGCCTTTTAGTTATTCTTTCTGACTTTTCTCCAATTTGTCAGTATCCTTCCACTAAATAACACTCAGGTCTAATATGGTATTTTAAACGCAGATGAACAAAAGCAGCAGAGTAAGAAACACCCTTCATGGAAGGTTCTCTGGAAGCCTTCATAGGTGGCATTTTTCCATAAAATCAGAAATTATCTCAAGATAATATGACATTTACCGGAGGATGATGTCTTTTTTTGGAGCATATCAGAACTAGTTTAAAAATACAGGCATGAAATATCTGTTAAACTCTACTAACATTTGTAAATGCCTGTAAAGCACCACTGAATTACCTATGCATCCCCCAAAATTGCACTTGTTTTTTCTTTCCACTTTCACTGAAAATTGACACTAAATTGTTAGAACTGCATTTTACTCTGCTGACTGAAATCCAAGCTATAAGAACAAACTTTTAAAAATAAGAATTTAAATTGACAGCATTTAAGCCCACAATATTCAACCCAATCAACTCCTCCAATTCGTTTTTCTTTTGTCAACCTGAACAAGCATCTGACAAAATATTACTGTATGATACCCATTACTGTAGTCAAATATTTTCAAACACAGATTAAGAAGAACAATGCACAATCTTCCAGATTGCAAACTAGCTTTCTGAATCCAGGCTATTTGCTAACTTGCTCATTTCTTCCTCATTTCTTCCTCATCTCTTCACTGGATTGGTTCAGACTCTTAGTTTATTAGCTGCCTCTGTAAATGGACTGTCCTAAAATCTGTTTAAAATACTTTATTTTTTATGAAAGGGTTTAAATGTCCTTCCAAAATGAAAATAAATGCATTCATTAAACAGAAATAAAGGAAGCAGTGGTGGAATTTGTGGTAAAACATCCTCCACATGCTGAACACTGTAACTTCATGGAACCTAAAGATACTGCAACATCTAGGAAAACGTAAAGTTTTGTTCCAATATTTTTTGCAAGCCTTCTGTCTGCTGAGCACCATGGTGTTAGTCTAAGGATTAACCACTGTTCTATTCAATCCATTTACAAATACTGGGAGAAAATCCAAGGTGAGGGTGAGGAATGGATGGACTATGATGAATGAGGGATACCCAACACATTTATTTTTCCTTGCTCAGATTCAGCAAAAGCAGCAACAAAACAGGAAAACTTACACTTATTCATGCATCCGATTCCAGAGTTTCTGCTGTGCCATTTTCACAGTTAGCTAGCTGAGCTATTTCTAGAAACAAAGATTAGAAATTTCATTTTTAACTATAGTAAGAACAAAACTAAATGAAGTACAGAAAATCTGAGAGGTGACTTTTCTGGAATAGTTAATAAACATGCTGCCCCATCTGTAGTAGTTGTCTAATAACTTTTCAGGCATCGCGAAGCATGTATTAAAAAAATCCCACCTGGAAGACAAAGACCTGCACCCCCAGGTCCTTTTCCGCCAGGCAGCT
>NW_010558622.1:0-2695 GCF_000687285.1 Phaethon lepturus
GACGGCTCTGCACGCCCTGCTCGCACGGCGGAGACCCGCTCTCCTGCCCTCCCCTGTCCCCTCCCCGTGTTTCAGTCCCCAGTCTCTCGCCCAAGGCGCTGGAGGATGCTCGGCAGAAGATGTGGTAGGTGAGCAAAGCCACGCTGGGCGAGAATCCTGGTTTTACCATTTTATGTTGGATCTGGAAGGAAAAAGCCTGCGGGTACCTGATGGCCTGTGTTTGGGAATTTACTCTTGGGTCGGTCCCAGACCCTGGAGCGTGTCCGTGTCCTAATAAACCGTATTTCTTGAAGCAGCGTGACTCATGCTCAGCCTGAGCAGCCGTCGAGGGACGGGCCTGGAGGAGCTGCGCTTCCCAGGCACATCTCCGGAGCTCCCTCTCTCCCTCTGCCCTTTCAGGAACAGAAGTTTTGCCAGCGCTATGACCAGCTGATGGAGGCCTGGGAAAAAAAAGTGGAGCGCATCGAAAATAACCCCCGGCGCCGTGCCAAAGAGAGCAAAGTGCGGGAATACTATGAGAAGCAATTCCCGGAGATCCGGAAGCAGCGGGAACTGCAAGAGCGCATGCAGAGGTTAGAGGAGAAGCGGTAGGAAGGGGCTGAGCTGGTATCAGACAGCCTTTCTCTTTTCTTTGGGGTCGGGTGTGGGTTTTGTTCGTGGGAGGAGCGGGCTGGGGTGGCGATCAGTCCCTTTTCTCCCTGTCTAATCGAAGGCAGAAGCCAGCAGACAAGCAGCTTTGCTGCTTTTTCCTCAGGGTGGCTCAGCACAGTGCCACGAGAGAAGGAAAAATGTCAGGAATCTGGTTGCCCGTCTCCCCTCTGCTGCTGGTCTCTTGGCTGGCCACCTCGGAGGAAGGGGTAGGTCCCTTGTGCTGGCTGCCTGGCCAGGGCGGCACTAATTACTGCCTCACTGGTGGGCCCAAATTAAGATGTACAAGACCTGCAGATGCATTTAGTCATGCTAATGACGTAATACATGCACGTGCTTTGATCGGATCATGGGCAGGGGGAAGAAACATCTGCAGAGGTTATAGGAATGACCAGCAACGATACGAAGGGAGCAAAATGTCCCACTGAAGGGGATGTCCCGGGTCTCTCCCATCCCCTGTGCATTTTCTCCTCATTGGAAGCGCAACTGAGGTCATGTTGTTTCCTGCCAGGAGGAGACACGATTTCATGATCTCCACCCTTCTTGCTGAAAACTCCCCGTCCTTCCCATTTCAGCCCCGGGATCTTGCCCAGGGACACCTGATGTGTGCAGAACCCAAAGCCTTCTGCCAGCATCCCATCCTTGTGCCTCACTAACAGCTGGATGGGTCCAAACTTCCTAATCAGTGGCTTTATTTTGTCTTAAAGAGAAGGGGAGAAATGGTACTGAGAAATGTTTTCATTTTTTACCTGCTTTCCTAAAGAAAAGTTTTAATTCCTTGGGACGTATGGCTGTTACGTTGGGTGATACTAGGGGGGATAGATGTCAGTGGCTGGTTTTGATTTAAAAGTTCGTGCAGCATTTGCAAACCAGATGCGGTGGCACAGCGCTGACGGCTCAGTGCTGATGCTTTTATGCCATTGCTGCAGTGTGATGAAGAGGAGAAAATAACGGAGGAGAGTGTGGTTGGGTGTGAAATGTCCTTCTGTTGTAGCGAGGTTGGCACAGGGAAGGAAGGTGGTTTGAGGCTCTCGACCTGTGAGCCCTAGACCCGGGGGACATGGGGGACGGTGCTCTCCGGGCAGGAGGCAGCGCTGTCAGACCCCACGTGGGACAGGGTGGCCTGGGTGGGGTGTTGGGTTATCGCCATTATGGAGGTCAACAACGAGGACAACAGGGCCAGCGAGTTGTCATGAAGGTGGTTTGCTGCTCATGAAATGGAGCATCAGTGTCTGAGTGTTTCACTGCCCTTTCCCAGCAGGGTAGGACAGAGGGGCAGCGGCGGGCTCTCCATGTCGGCTGCACGCAGCGAGCACGAGGTGTCAGAAATCATCGACGGGCTCTCAGAACAAGAGGTGAGAACCGGGCTGTCCTTTCTCCTCCTCTTCACCCCTCACTCCGCTCTTCTCCAAGGAAGCCAAGAGAGTACCACCAGGTCCCATGCTGAGATCTGATACCAAATCCCACTAACTTCAGGCCAGGCTGAGGTTGGGGAGGTTGCCACGATGCCTAATACGCTTTCTGGACGGGACCCAAAGCGAGGCCTTCATTTATTACCCAGCGGCATCTTTCCAGCCACCCGAGAGGTGTAATGGAGCTGTGCGGTGGTTCTGCAGGAGCAAAACATGGAGCAAAGCATCCCAGGAGCTGGTGGCCAGCGGGTAGGGTTTAGTGGCATTCGACTGCCTCTTAGGGACCTGAAACCCCAGCGTGCTGCCCGTCCTGGGTAGCACCCCACAAACACCTCCTGGCTGTTCGTTTAAACTGGAAGTGGAGGTGGGAAAGGAAGGAAGCCAGCACCCTGGCTGCCGGGTGGAGGGGGTTTTCTGTTTCGTTTTGTTTTGAATGGGCTGTGCGGCTTGACACAGGGGAATCCTATGGAATGAATGGTTTGTACGTGAGCCAGTTGGCCCACATCTTCTGGGAGTGCTCCATTCATCTTGAAACATCCCCGTGACCTTGGCTTCGTTTGGATCTGGTTTCACAAGGGTTCCACACTCTTGGCACGGAGGCGAGCTGCAGTGAATGGATCGCGTTTGGGAGGGGA
>NW_010558622.1:2726-2940 GCF_000687285.1 Phaethon lepturus
GCAATAGCTGAGATGTTTGCTGCCTCTGCGCCACGGTTCACTCCTTGCCCTGCGTCCCAGGCAATTTGCTGTTAGCCAGTTAAGGCGACGGCCCGGAGGACATGGATCTCGGAAGCAGAGGGAAATTTCACAGCTCTGCAGAGGTCGTGGCCAAGGGGAGCATCAGACAGTTGCCTCTGAGCTCCTGCACAGTGTGCTGCTAAGCTCCACCCCG
>NW_010558623.1:0-201 GCF_000687285.1 Phaethon lepturus
GGCAAAACCAGCTTTCAGAAGGATTTGGATTTTATTCCCTTTCTCAAACTTCTTATACTGTGTTGCCCCAGACTGATATCATCAATGTATTGCAGGTGTTCTAGAGCTTCACCCTGTTCCAATGCAGTCTGGATCAGCCCATGGCAAATGGTAGGGCTGTTTCCACCCCTGGGGCAGTCGATGCCAGGTGTATTGGACAAC
>NW_010558624.1:0-634 GCF_000687285.1 Phaethon lepturus
GACCAGCACCACCCCGCGGGAGCTCCCAGCCTGCTGCTGAAGGGGATGGAGCTGCAGGGCATCACCCCTGCAAGCGACCTCCGAGGCAACGCAGGCTTCCCTGCTGTTCTACCTCCAGCCCCAGGGTTGTCAGGGTTTTCCATCTCCTTCTGACACTGCTGCCAGGTCCCCTTCATCCAAAAGGAAAACCCCCCAGCTAAAGCTACCTCAGATCGAGTGTCACCCGCTCAGAGGTTTCCAGCGCATCATTTCAACCTCCAGCCTCACCCACCCTTTTAGTTTCATTTTTTGTACCTGTAAGGCTGCCGAGTCATAACTTACAGTCCAGGATAATTTCCTGCTCTAAAGGATATAGTGAATTTCTTCATAATTTGCTGACTGGATGAGAATGCTTCTCCAGGTGGGTTACGCTGGGTAATTATTTGATTTCAGGTGCTGGAGATGGAGGCTTGAGCCTCCTTACGCTCTGTGTGCAGGGGTTGCATTAAGCAAAGCAAAGCCAGAGGATGCACCTGAAAAAACCACAGGAGAGTAGGAGGCCACGATGCCCCACCGTGGCTGCCGGTTTTGGGAATCTTGGTGCCACAGCTCCGGTGGGATTGTCTGGGCACCGGAGGCCACAGCCTCCAAAGGG
>NW_010558624.1:653-910 GCF_000687285.1 Phaethon lepturus
GCCCCCCCGCCCCAAAGGGCCCCGGGCGCCCCAGACAAGGCTGTCTCCAGCACGACATCTAAGAGCAGAAGCCACCAAAAGCCAGGGACCACTGTCAGGGCCACGCGAGCATCCACCATCGTGGTGGCTGGGCACTGCAAAGAGCTGAGGGATGTTGGTTTTGGGTCTGAACTTGGCCCAGAGTCCCACGAGCATCTTCCGCAGGATGGGCCGGTGCTGCGCAGGCTGCCGGCACAGCCCGGCGCCACGGGCCGCGC
>NW_010558625.1:0-262 GCF_000687285.1 Phaethon lepturus
CTTTGTTTGGCCGACCTGCAGGGTCGACTGCCTGTAGTTCAGCTACTGGTAGCCTTGGCCGCCTGTTGCCTTGGCCACCTCTAGCCTCGGTCACTGCCCGTAGTTTGGCTGCCTACAGGCTTCTTTGCCTGTAGTTGGACCACCAATAGCCTTGGCCACCGGTAGCCTTGGCTAACTATAGCCTGGCTGCCTGTAGCCTTAGCTGCCACCCATAGTTTGGCTGCCAGCAGGCTTGGCTGCCTGTAGCCTCGGCCATCGCCCG
>NW_010558625.1:630-2046 GCF_000687285.1 Phaethon lepturus
CTGCTGGTAGCTTGGCCTAGAGGTAGCCTGTATGCTTGTACCCTTGGCCACTTGTAGCCTGGCTGCCCACAGCGTTGGCTGCCTGGAGCCTTGGCCAATGCCTGTATTTGGTCAACCGCCTGTACCTCGGCCGCCTGTGGCCCTGGTTACTTATAGCCTCGGTCGCCTACAGCCCTGGCCAGCACCTGTAGCCTTCCCTGCCTATACCTTGGACGCCTGTAGCCCTGGCTGCCTGTGGCCTTGGCTGCCCGGAGCCTTGGCCAACACCTGCAGCTTGCTCAACCGCCTGTAGCCTTGGTTCCCTACAGCTTGGCCACCTGTAGCCTCAGCCACCACCTGTAGCCTCAAGTTGCCTATAGGTTAGCCACCAGTAGCCTTGGCCACCTGTAGCCCTGGCCACCTACAGCCTTGCTGCCGGTAGCCTTGGCTGCCTGTAGCCTTGGTTGCCTATCGCTTTACGGCCAGGAGACCTTGGCGCCCCGTGGAAAAAACGCCTACAACTTAGCCGCCTATAGCTCGGTCGCCTGTAGCCCCAGCCACCTGTAGCTTAGCCGCTGGTAGCTTTGGCCGCTTGTAGCCTCAGCCACCGCCTGTAGCGTTGCCTGCCTATAGCTTGGACGCCTATAGCCTTGGCTGCCAGTAGCCTTGGCCACCTATAGCTTGGACGCCTGTACCCGTGGCCACCTGTAGCCTCAGCCACATGTAGCTTGATCACTTGTAGCCTTGGTAGCCTCGGCCGCCTGTACATCCTCCCCCCGGCTGTACTTACCTGTGGAGCGCGGGCCCTGGAGGGACCCAGGGAACGCACAGTTGCGGTTAAGAGGTTGGACATGCGGTTGTAGGGGGGAAAAGGGTGTTGCGGCGCGGGGTACTCACAGTGCATATCCCGCTCGTGCTCGTACTCGATGAAGGCGTAGCCGCGGGGCTTCCCGGAGCGCTTGTTGTAAACCATATAGATCTAAAAAAAGGGTGTAGGAACAGGCGTCAGGTGTCACCCCAAGAACGGGTGTAGTTTAGGGGGGTGTCGGGATGTGGGGTAACCCCCACGCTCACCCGCTTGATGGGGCCGTACACCTCGAATTCGCGTCGCAGCTTCGACTCCGTCGTGTCATAGTTCTGGCGGGATGAAGAAGTGTGTGTGTGTCCCCCCCAAATTGGGGGGTCGTGTGAACTGAGGGGACCCCCAAGGATTGAGAAGACCCCAGAGATGAGGGGGGACCCCCACAGATTAGGGGGGACCCCCAAGGATTGGAGGGACCCCCAAGGATTGCAGGAGGCCCCCAGGATTGAGGGGAGACCCCCACAGATTAAGGGGGACCCCCACAGATTTGGGGAGGCCCCAAAGACTGGAGGGAGACCCCCAAGGATTGCAGGAGGCCCCCAGGACTGAGGGGAGACCCCCATAGATTAGGGGGG
>NW_010558626.1:0-832 GCF_000687285.1 Phaethon lepturus
CATCACTCCTCCGCCACCCGCCTCCGCAGGACGATGCGACAGCACGAGACGCGGGCAGCAGCGCGCAAAGAACGAGGGATTTGTTCTCGTGAATAATGGATAGAGAAACGTTTAGATAGCGTGGAAGTATCGGTGTAGGGCTTCCTGCATTTCACATTGACGAGTGGAATTAAGTGGATTGAACGGGAGGCACCAGGGTCCCCAGGCTGCAGCCTCTTCTTTGAAAAGTCTCTTTCTCACTATGTTTGTACAGCACAGTGGAGTTACTGGCATATAAATGTAAACCTTGACACCAGCACTTTTTAAAATGAGGCACCTTGGACTGAAAATTCAGATGCAGACTGTGTCAGTGGGTTGGAAACTAAATACTGCGTCATCCTTAAAGCCCTGGCACCTGAGCGAAGGAAGTCTCCTTCGACTCGTGAACAATTCTCTGCAGCTGGGTGGCAGGAACAGGTTTCCTGGGAGAGTTTAGAAATGCTTGGAGAGCTACACCTCTGCCTGCAAGGGGACTGGGGCTTGTTTGGAAAGTGTTCAGCATCTTTATGAATGCTGCTATCAGACACGAAACACATCAGAGACTTATAATATTCTATCAAGAGGAAAAAAAAATTAAGAAAATTATCCTGCTAGTCATAACATTGTTAAATATTAAATATGACTCTATTAAAGGTAGTCGGGTAGCGCTACTAGGAGGAGAAGCTGCTGGGTGTGCACTTCTGTGGGTGCAGAGCCTGGTCTGGCAGCGCAGGCTCATGCTAAAGGCAGGAAGGGGGTTGGTGTCCCAAAGGTCTGGGGGTGCCGGGGGGGTCCCTCCCACCTCTCCCTGCTG
>NW_010558626.1:848-2549 GCF_000687285.1 Phaethon lepturus
GGGGGGGGGGGGGGGGCCGGCGCTGCCCTCCAGAGCCGAAGAGCCGATCTGCTGCCGCGCAGGACTGACCTGAATGCCCTCGATGCGCTCGGTCACCACGTAGGCGTGATGCATGCCCACCAGCGGCACGTGCACGCCGGCCAGCCGGCCCAGGGCTCGCGCCCACACGCCTGTGGAGAGAGCAGCCCCGCGCTGAGCACCTCTCCGTCCTCCACGCCCCGCCGGAGAGCTGCGGTGGTCTGGGGGTGACAGCCAGTTGCGGGGGCCAAGGACTGATGCCGACCCTCCAGCTCACGGCATGCAAAGCACACCCCCAGCCCCGGTCCCCCACCTTTCTTGCCGTGCTTTGCGCCCCGTACCTGCACAGTTCACCACGCAGGGAGTCTGGATGGTCCCGTGGGCCGTCTCCACCGCATACACCCTCTTCACCCCAAAGTCATCAGCTCTGACCTGGATGCCGGTGACCGGGCAGTTCTCGATGATCTGGTGGCAGAGGAAGGGCAGAAGAGTCGTGGCAGGGGCACAAGGGCGGTGGGATGACCCCCAGATCTGGGAAAGGCGACTCTAACCCGTGGTCTGGCACTGGCCATCTCCCCTTCCCAGCCGCCGGTAATTACATGCCTCTCCTTAACTGCAGGCTTAAGCTGCTGCTCTGTGCGCCCGCAGCTGCGGAGGACCTTTATTACTTACATGCACATGAGCGGAGCAATGCCCCAAGGACAGGCTGGCAGTCCCTGCCTTGAGTGCCTTGTGCTACCTGACCCCAAAAGCTCCGCTGTCCCAAGGAACCTGCTTTGGGCACTGCCTCGTCTTGCTCATAAAGGTCTTTTTTTCATCCTATGTTTTCCCTGGATCTCATGGCTCCTGCCAGCTTTGTCACTGTGACCCAAAGGGCCATCAAAGCTGAAGAGGACAACACCATTCTTGGGCAGAGACCTGATGCTGCAGGAGCAGCTCTGCTCTGGTGGGAAAGGAGGAGCTGGGGAAGGCAGAGGACGAAATCTCCTCCCAAGGTCGACAGGCAGTGATTAGTAATTACTAATTAGGAACTACCGTAGCGCCTCTGGCAGTTGCTGCTCTGGCAAGAGTTGAGCAGGTACCGGCTGGATCCATGGTGCCATCCTTGGGGACGTACAGCGTGCCGTACAGGTCGTCAATGTTCATCAGCGGGTACAGGTCCTTGGTCTGCGACGGGGACAGGACGTAGGACTCCACGCCGTACACCTTCCCCAGCTGCCAACCGGATAAGAAAACCAGGAGCTCAAGTAGGCAACAAAAGCTTTGCTCATCACTTGCTGCTGGAGGAGGAGGAGACCCCCAGGACATGTTCAGCTCCCAGATGACGCAACTGCTGCGCCAAGGTAAGCCCGAAACCCAGCGTGGGGTGGGATGGTCCGCACAGATTTCAGGGAGTACGGTTCCGTATTCGCATGCAAGCTGCCTGTGCAGCTGGAAAAATGATGCTACCACTATCTGAAAGGGCAAAAATCCACGGTTGGATTTAATTTTGCTGTTTTGCCAGCGTCTCGCAAGCCAGGAGGCTGCCCTAGAAGCCCACCCCAGGCCACCCGCAGCTCTCCGGGTGGGAAGGCAGGGAGCGATGGGCCATTTGGAGACCCGGGGGCTCCACTGCCTTGGGACCCCCCAACCCTGCTCCCGTGGACTAAACACCACCTCCTGCAGCCCACCCAGCCAGGGGCA
>NW_010558626.1:2840-3076 GCF_000687285.1 Phaethon lepturus
AACCCCTGCCGCGGCTCTTGCCCCATCTCGTGGCGACGTGGGAGCGCTACAAAGCATCGGTGTCTATTTTCCTTGGGAATTAAATGAATGGGGAAAAAAGGGTTTCTGGAGCAGACTACCCCGAAAGAGACAACCCCTCAAAAAGCATACTGAATTAACGTCTTCTGGCTCCCCGCTCCCTGTCAGACAAAATCGGCTTAAAGAACAAAAAAAAAGGTGTGGAAATAAACTGTTTT
>NW_010558627.1:0-541 GCF_000687285.1 Phaethon lepturus
GGGGTAATGGTTTTAAACTAAAAGATGGTAGGTTCAGCTAGAAAAAAGGAAGAAATTTTCCACACTGAGGGTAGTGAATGAGTGGCACAGGTTGCCTGGGGAGGTGGTAGACGCCCCGTCCCTGGAAACATTCCAGGTCAGGTTGGACAGGACTCTGAGCAACCTGATTAAGTTGAAGATGTCCCTGCTCATTGTTGGGGGGTTTGGACTAGATGACCTTTAAAGGTCCCTTCCAACCCAAAGATTCTATGATTCTATGATTTTATGACATGTCAGGTGAGGACAGCCCACAGCATTGGTTTCTCTGCACATGGGCAGAGAAACAGCAGCAGTAGCTGCAGAGTCACCTGAGGCCGAAAGCACTGGGTCTACTATGGACCACGTGCAGCATTTTGAGTTACATCCTGAAGTGAGCTGACATCCAGTATAAAGTATGTGGAGCCTTTATACTTTTATAGGTCTGCTGCTTTTTACAAGCATCCACTTACTCCTTTCAACAGGAAACTGTCCTTGATGTTTTGGGCACTGCACAGACAGCACA
>NW_010558627.1:572-6380 GCF_000687285.1 Phaethon lepturus
CCTGCTGGCTTTACCACTGCTCTGATAGCTCAAGACTTTTTTCCAAAAATGCTTAGTCTTTTCTCAGAAACATAATAAAAGGTACTTCAGAGAAAGTGTTTACCTCTGAAACAGCCTGGGCTAGCGTGAGCAACAGAAAAGCTGAGAATGAGGAGGGAAAAAAAGCTTTCACCAACCTGGTGAGGCCACGGACTCACCAGAAGGCAATGGATTGGAACTGACATTGATCTTCTCCCAGCTCAATGCCCGATTCTCAGTTTCTGAGCAGGAATTAAGGACCCCATGAGAGGCCTTACCTGGGCACAAGAGAGCCCTGGAGCAGAGCTGGGGAAGACCCCAGTGTCTGCAGGTACAAAGCATCCTCTGCAGCTTCCCAGATAAGATAATGATATTACTGACCACTGCACTACTATATATCACATCGCAATGGCATGCCCCACAGAAGTCCAGAGGCAACTGTGCGCAAAACTTTGTGATTCACCAGTTTGGTATCCATCCTTCCTTTCACCAGAATGGTTGAAAGTATGTAAATAAATGAATCGTATTCATGAGGATGTTTGCAAGATGTTGATGAAGAGCAGTCAGTAAATGTTTGCAGCAGCAATTGCACCAAAAGTGACCTTCTGTTTATTGTCTGAATTGTAAATTAATTGAACGTTTATGAATATTAGCTGATAATTTATGAATGTAAACAGACCATATGTGATGCTCATCAGCTGATCAGGAAGCTGACAGAGTGCCATGCTGCTGAAATGAGAAGAAATGAATACCAAATATTTATACTTACCTTTCTTTGGAGGCCCTTGTTGGTGGTGTCTGTTTGCATGTATGGCTCATAGAAGGTGAAACATAAACAAGCCCACAAAAACCTGACTTCACTGGGGATAATTTGCAAACAGAAATTAGACTGCATTTTTTAAATAAGTTGTGTCTAGTTCAACTGTGAATAGTTGCCTGACTCTAATAATAACTGGCCAACAGAGATCAAGTGGCAAGTATCATATTCAGTCATGAATCCAGTCTAAAAATAATAACATTAAAACCTTTTGGGAGTAAACTCCAATATACTTGAAGGAATCACAAATGCCTCTTGGACAATCTGGGAATAGAAAATGAGACAAAATGTGCTGAATAAATTACTCACTGTGAATTGTCCCCTTGACACTAACTTTGACAATATGCTTCTTAGGGAAGTCCCTTTTTAAATAGATAATGTAGAGATACATATCAGAAAAAAGGGGGTCTGTTTACAGCCTTCTTTGAACAATGAAGAGCCCTGAGTTTTCCACAGAGCTGAAGTTTATTTAATGACTATTTCAAGAAATGAGGGGAAGAAAGCATTACTGAAAAATACTACAGTGTTTTGTTTCACTGTATCTTTTCTTCATCTTTTCATCTCTCCCTTCTCCCTTCTCACTCACCCACAATGAGACCCCCATATTATTGGTTCCAGATTTGGGATAGTTCCAAGTCACAACTTCTGTTTGATGCTTTTGTTTTTCCCTGTTCGCATGATTTTGCTGATTGCCTTCTCTGGCAATTGTTTTGGGCTTTTTCCAGAGTATTTTTATCTCCCAACCTCTTTCCTACCAGTTAAATTTTATTTCGGTCTCACAAGCAGAATCATGAAGAACAAGAAACGCCACGATTTACTGCAGTACATTTTAAAATTATGGCGACAAAGTTTAATTCCATTTCAAAATTCAGAATTTAACCAGATTGGAAGACGCAACGCCCTAAAGAGCTGACATGGAGTTGCGCCTCATTAAGAGTCTTCTTATCGCTACGTGTGCTCCTACGCTGCTCGCAAGGCTCAGGGGCTTCATGCAAGGGAGGCTGCAGCAGAGGGGAACCGCCACGGCAAGCAAGGAGCGAGGGGTATGGCATGTGGCGTGCTTGCCGCTGGAGTGAAAGGCATCTCACGCACCTGCTTTACGGCTGCGGCATGCCGCAAGCTAGCATTGACATGGTCTGGCTTGTGGCATACCGCAGGGCGAGGGAAGGTATGCGAGGCGCCGCGTCCCCAGCCACGCGCATGCCGCCGGCCAGGGCCCCGAGCCTCCTCTCTTTCCCAGTCCTGCCAGCAGCTGACAAGAAGCAGGGTCAGATGGAAAGTTCAAGGGAGACTTTTTGTGATCTTTCACCTACTTGTCAGCTATGACTTTAGGAAAAGGAAGGCGGAAGACTCTTAATCTAGACCATAAAATAATATTCCACATTATTAATATGAGATGTGCTACCGAGGATGCTATTGCAGCTTAGTAATTTATGGTAGTAGGGCAGCTACTTCAACCTTCGTTGGGTGAACAATGTGGCTGGTAGACAACCCCACAAAAGTCATGTTAACTATACAGGAAATCCTGCAGTTGGTCATGAGATGAAGCAGCCTGGTATACTCTGACCCCAGGCCCATACATGTTCGGAGAAGATGTGGAAAAGTCTGCCGCAGGAGAAAATCATGGGGAAAAAACTGCTTGTTCATAAGGACGTGGCCAACTGCAGGAAGGTAGTAGCAGAAACACTCTTCAAATTGAACTTCTGGTGCCACTCCCACAGGACCACTGGCTCATCTGCCTGTGTCTCCTAAAGGACAAGAAGCAGCTCATTTTCTGCAATGCTTCTGCAATGGGGCAAAATGGGTATAGGAGTTTCTTACTTTGATAGAGAGCCTTATAAATGTCAGGCATTGCCCAATCTCATTCCTATATCTTCAGCAAGGAGAATGCTGGTCCTACCAGGGTCCAGATTGATGCCTGGCAGCCAGGAGCTTCATCCTCTGCTGGAGATGTACCCAAACCAGGTGTCAGAAGTGTCATGACATTCATCTGATTTCATCTCGGCTGTTGCCTGTCTAATTTTCATTTCTTAGGGTGTGTCAGAGCTCAGCAGTAGACCCAGAACTGGAGGAGAAAAAAAACAGGTGGTTTTTGCCTAGAAAAGCCACTCTGCATGAAGAATGAGAAGGGTTGTGTGAGTGATGGGAAGATGGATACTGTGGGGTTGCACGTGCTTCACCTGTGGGAAGGAAGGGCTCACTCTATACATTACTGACCGAGGGAGTGTGGGTCTGCCACTTCTGAGCTTGAAACAGCAGGTACACGGCAGGTCTTTAATAAGTCTGGTTTCTTCTTTACTGCAGTACCAAGTTCGCTGGAGCAACCACTGGTGAACTCAGCTGGCCTAGGCTTCCCTGCACAGCACTGCATTGAATGCCCAACATCTTTTTCAGTTAAGTCTTGTATTCAATTAATCCTTGTTTCTGCCTCTGCCATCCAGGGACTCCTCTTGCACCTAGGTGGTCCTCTAGTTAACCAGAGAAGAAGAGCTGGAGGGGTTTGGTCCCTTGCTTGTGACTGTGCCATGAGAATCCTCTTACAACTGTGATCTTTTCATCCTCTATTACAGAACCACAGCTTTTCCCACATGCTGGTCACAGTAGGATCTTACAGCAGGTTTTCAATGCCATTTGGTTGCTAGAGCTTGCTATTCTGGTGTCTCAGCTAAATCCTCTCCCAAGACAAGCCTGCAGATCCTCCCTCTGAATAACACAGCCAAATGGGGATCCATTTTTAATGCAGCAAGAGTGATGACGGCTGTGATGTGGGAGGAAGCAGTTATATATGTTGATTCTACTACAACAGACCAAAAGGACAAGCTGTTCAAGCCAGTGCTGCTCTGATCTATGAAGAGAGCAATGACACCCAAATCCCGTTCAGCACTGATAGAACAGGAGAATTTACAACCCTTCATCTTCTCATTTCGAGTTACCTGAGGAGGTACCAGACGAGTGCCCATCACCACCTCTTTGCTTGTCACCAGGCAGCAGGGCTGAGTGCCTCTGGCACACAGTCTGTCTACCGATGTGAACATGCTGGTATATACCAGAAATCCAAGTCTTGTTGCATACAACCAGCCCCGCAACAAAATTCGAGGGACCCAGGAGGGTGGGAAGCAGGGTCAGCGGGATGCTGCCCAGTGGATGCTGCTGCTGCTTGGCACATGAGAAGTTTGCTGCACGGCACCACTCCAGCTGAATTTGGTGCCTCTGCTGTCTTCTCCACCTCACTCTGGCTGGAGCAGGCTGGCTCTCATCCCAGCTACCAGTGCCAACATCCCCCTGCAGCCCCGACAGCTCCCCTCAGCCCCGGCCATGCCAGCGGCACGACCAGCCGTCGCTTGCCAGCTAACATCTCCTGCACTCGCAGGACACCCTCAAAGCAAGGACAACACTAAGATTCTCTCCCTTCCCTTCCACAGTAGTACACATTTTTCATGAAATCTAATTATTTTATTTTTAAATGACTGTTGGCTTCCCTCTGAGTCCATCGTTATTATGCAGACATTGCCTTTCTTCATTGTGTTTCATAGCCATATTTTTCTGGATCACATTCTTTATTTCTTAACCTCATTGTTACTACTTCAAATACAGCAATACATGGTGCCTCAGCTGTTTGCAGAATATGATGAGAAAGAAAGTACAGAAAGCAGAGGGATTTCACTTGGAAAAACAAGGAAATACTGCTAAAAACTCAGTCTTGTACACTCACCACATCTCCCTGGAGCAGCCAGTATCATTTGGCACACTGTCACTAACAGCCCAGATAACCTATTTCTGGTGGCCACAGTAGGTCCCTACAGAGGGGACCCCTGGGCATCCCACTGCCACCCTGTGGGACTGACGGCCTCCCTGCAACACCCCTGTCCCCATGCTCTGGCTAGAAACAAAGGTCTTGAAAATAGGGGAGCCCCAAGGTCAGGGCTTCAGCTGCTGAGTGGCCTCCTGGAGCCTCATGCAGTTGTGCTTACACTCTTGGGACCAGTTGGAAAAAAAAGGAGATGGAGTGTCTTTTTTCCCCACTGATGTGGAATCTCCTGGGACGACAAAGCAACATTGCATGTGGAAATCAGTGTCCTCTCACTCTCCTCAGCCTTCCACAGGTCAAATGTCCAGGGAGGTCATGTTGTGTCCCAGGAAAAAGCTGAGACAAAGACTCTCATGGATATTAAAATATAAATAAAAAAAAGATGAGATTGAAATGGCAAAATAACATCCTTAGACTTCCTTCTCCTTCCTCTCCTCTTCCATCTCCTTCCTCTCTTCCCCTCCCACATATTACTCCTCTATTAGGTTTTCCAATAAAATTAGATATTTATTGTCCCCTGTAGCCCAGATCTCCAGACACAACACCCAGCGTTTCTGGTGATCTCATAGCAGTCTCCAGAGCAAACAATAATTGCCACAGAATTCACCGATTTTTGCTAGAATCATTGTCATTCAGCATCTGGAGAATCAAACAATGGCTCTGAAGCAGCACAAGGACTGCCCTCCCTTCCACTTGTCTCCAGGGATGCAACTCCATTGCCGAAAGGGCAGGGCCATCTTTCTCTCTCCATCCCTATTTCAGAATCACAGAATCACAGAATCACTAAGGTTGGAAAGGACCTTCAAGATCATCACGTCCAACCATTAATCCAGTGCCACCATGTTCCCTAAACCATGTTCTGACGTGCCACATCCACACGTTTTTTGAACACTTCCAGAGATGGCAACTCCACCACCTCCCTGGGCAGCCTGTTCCAATGCTTGACCACCCTCTCAGTGAAGAAATTTTACCTAATATCCAATCTAAACCTCCCCTGGCGCAACTTGAGGCCATTTCCTCTCGTCCTATCGCTGGTTACATGGGAGAAGAGACCAACACCCTCGTCGCCACAGCCCCCTTTCAGGTAGTTGTAGAGAGCAATAAGGTCTCCCCTCAGCCGCCTCTTCTCCGGACTAAACAACCCCACTTCCCTCAGACGCTCCTC
>NW_010558628.1:0-9001 GCF_000687285.1 Phaethon lepturus
ACATATTTACCCACTCACCACCTCACCCCACACACACCCACATTCACTCACAGCCCTCTCACCCCCCCCACAGCTTCATATCCCCACACCCTCACCCCATTACCTCCACGGCCCCTACACTCTTACACACCCCCACACCCTCTTCCTTCTCATACCCCCTACCCTCGCACCTACACACACTCCCATCCCACAGCACCTCCAGTCATTTCACTCCTGGTGAAGAGCATGGCCATTACCCCTCACAATGAAGACACCACCGAGATATATTTGGCTGTACTTACTTGTTTCCTTTACATGTAGTGAATGGTAAAAACAACCCACCTAAAACCCTTCTTCATCACCTCGCTGCTTCCTGCCTCCCTGGGGCGTGAATTTAACGGTGTTAATAGGAATCAGAGGAAGGTGAGCCCAAGGAAGTGCTTCCTTCAGATGTATTCAAGATTCACCCTGCAATCATCCCTGTCTGCTTTGGATGGCAAAACTGCCAAAAGGCAAAGAAGAGGATTTGGGTCCCACCTGCTTGCAGGAGGACTAAGAGGTCCTAGTTCTCTCACAAGGTTTCTTTGTTATTAAATGATTCTAAATCCATCCAGCTGGTTAATTTTTTTGATTTTTCTTTTTCTTCTGCGGGAATACTCATGGACCCTTTTGGAGATTAAGGCGCCCATGTCAATACAGGGTTACCTGACATTATGGATGTTGTCTCTCTTGCTGGCTCCATATCAGAAGCAATTTGCACAAAGCCTGCCAGGAAAGACATTTTCTTCTTTCTTGATACTTATCATTGCCCACCACCAAACAAACTTGGCAGCAAATAATGTGCATGGCAGGCACATGAAAAGTTTATCTATCTCCAACATCGCTTTAATGCAACATTACTTTATACAGACTTGTTTCCTGCGAAGTAGGTTACATTATGTTTTCCAGAGTGGCTTGGAATCAGCCTCAGCACCCAAAAAGCTTCAGTAAGAAAAATTTCTTCCAACAAAGCCAAGCTGTTAGCTCTTGACCATAAAATCAGAAAAAAAATTGCAAAATAAAAAATTCCTGTCAAATACTAATCAATCTCTTCTCACAGCTGCCACCTAATATTTCTCTGAGGTTATCTTAGCTCCTTGGGTCTAATTTTTCTAAGCCTATTGTCTCATAGGACTTCTGTTCCTACTGGGGACTTTCAGGTTACTACTAAAATCCTATGAAATTTCAAAGCACTGTGAAAGAACCTTCTTGATTTTCATGCAAGTTTAGGACACCTTCACAGAATCACAGAGTGGTTGAGGTTGGAAGTGACCTCTGGATGTCATCTGGTCCAATGCCTTGTGATCAGCAAGGGTCGTCCAGATCCACTTGCCCAGAACCATGTCCAGACGCTCTTTTAATATCTCCAAGGATGGAGACTCCACAACCTTTCTGGGCAACCTGTACTGGTGCTTGGTCAACCTCACAGTGAAAAAGTGTTTCCTGAGGGAAACTCTTGTTTCAATTTGTGCCCATTGCCTCTTGACCTGTCACTGAGCACTACTAGAAAGAGCCTGGCTGTCTTCTCTGCACTGTCCTTTCAAATATTTGTATACATTGGTAAGATCCCCCTGAGCCTTCTCCAAGCTAATTAGCAGCAGCTCTCTCAGCCTCCCCTCACAGGAGAGATGCTCCAGTGTCTTCATTATCTTCATGGCCCTTTGTTGGTCTCTTTCGAGTATGTCCATGTCTCTCTTGTACCAAGAACCCCAGAACTGGACATGGTACTCCAGGTGTGGCTTCACCAGCACTGAGCAGAGGGAAAGGATCATCTCCCTTGACCAGCTCGCAATACATTCCCTAAGGTAGCCCAGGCTACTGTTAGCTGTCTTTGTGGTAAGGGCATATCACTGGCTCATGTTCATCTTGGTATCCACCAGGACACCCAGGTCCTTTTCTGCAAAGCTGCTTTCCAGCTGGGTGGCCCCAGCATATCCTGGTGCCTGGGGTTGTTCTTCCTCAGGTGCAGGACTTGGCAGTTCCCCTTGTTGAACTGTTGAGGTTCCTGTCAGCCCATTCTCTGGGTCCCTCTGGATGACCTCTGGGGGTCCCTCTGGTGTATCAGGCAGTCCTTCTAGTTTTGTGTCATCTGCAAACTTCCTGAGGGTACACTCTGCCTCATCATCCAAATCATTAATGAAGATGTTAAACAGGACTGGACACAGTATTGGCCCTTGGGGTACACCACTCGTTACTGGTCTCCAGCTAGACTTCGTGCCACTGATCACCACCCTCTGGGCCTGGTCATTCAGACAGTTTTCAATCCACCTCACTGCCTGCTTATCCAGCCCATACCTCAACAGCTTCTCTACAAGGATCTTCTGGGAGACAGTGTCAAAGGCCCTACTAAATCCAGGCAGACAATGTCCACTGCTCTCCCCTCTTCTAACAGACCAGTTATTTCACTGTAGCAGGTCATCAGGTTGCTCAAGCGTGAGTTTCCCTTGGTGAAGTCAAGCTGACTCCTTCTGATCACCTTACTGTGCTGTAGGTCTCATTTAGCTGCTTTGTGACTCTGATGATGCTTATGGAGTATCCTTAAGCACACCTGTGAATGACAGGACTTCTGCTGATATCCCAGATATTCCAAGGGTATTTCCTTGGAATACTGATTCCCACAAAAGAAGGCTGTAATGGTTCTACACAACACTTTGCAGAAGTTTTGACTGCCTTTTGTCATGCTAACTTTTTGTGGCGGCAACGTGGGGATCGTACAATAGATAGACATGGGACCTGCAGCAACTGTCTCGTCTCCCTTGCAAACACTGTTAATTGCGGGGGCTGTAGTGCTGTTATTGTGCAAGGTCCTGTACTCATCTGTTTAAAAAGGTAGCTGCTGCCTCAAAGACATTGTTTTCTCGGCATATAATAAAAGACAACAGGTGAGTGCAGAAAACAAATAGTGGAGGTGAGGGCAAAGTAACAGCGAGACAATCCATCGTGCTCGGTATAATAAGTAGCAGTCACAGGGCACCAGCATCCTTGATGCTGTGAAGGGCTTTTTTAGGCATCACAGGAGAGACAAGTTTTGAGGAGGAATGTGAAGGAGATTTGTGCTGTTCTACTTTTTAAAAGTGCGTGACAGAATTGGTTAGATACCAGCATGACTAAGAGCTGGAAGAATCATGTGAACAAGCCACTAAGACAAACAACATCCCAAGGGCAAGCTCTTCAGTTACTCTTTAACCTTGTCTTTCAAAAACTAAGTTGGGAGAATGTCCGCAGACTTTTTATTTTTTCCTGTGGCATGATTCTAATTATCTTGGTTTTCTTTTACTCTCTGCGCCTCACCTGCATTGTTAATATTCGGTCTTTGCCGAACAGTCTCGGAAAGGTGTGTATATTGAACACCCACTCTTCAGGAAGGTTACTGCTCTTCTCAGACCTGTTGTTGTGTGAATTATATAAGATATGGAGGCGGTGTACACTTGTGTATGGTTCATCAATTCTGCTGCTGGAGCATCTTCACTTATGCAGTTTCTGCAGCTCTCACGTACACTTTCTTATTCTGTCTTCTGTCCTTGCCTGCATTGTACTGTTGTGCTTATGATAGCCAACATAAATGTTTTACAAAAAGAAAAGTGTATTGCACCAGTTCTTAGAAGAGCACCTTCAGGAAGATAATTAGATTTTTTTATAACTGTCACAATATCCTCCCTTTTGGCTACTTTTAATTTGATATAAAAACAACTGTTGGTATGAAGAAGTTAATTTTTATGTTAACAGTGAAGGTGGGTGGAAAACCAGAATAGGAGATACATCAATGCAGTGCAAAGTTTATTCTAAAATACAGATGATGTTTGCATATGCACATAGTATATTAGTTTACCATACTTCTAGGTATCCCTCTCAGGACTGCTATCAACCCTGCTCGTTCTTATATTTCACTGACAGTTTGGCTAGCTAGATATCTACCAGGGGAAAGTTTTGTGATCACAGGATACTAATACTCATTTTAATTGACTAAAATGTTCCACTGCACTGATTTTTGACAACCTTTTGTCCAAATACAGGCAGGCAGAGAATAAAACGAAGGAAGTTTTCTGGTAGCCAGGTCAACAAGCATCTGGAAGCCCAGTGCTGGATGGCAGACTCGAGCCCAGTAGCCTTGTTTTGGGAAGGTGGTTTCAGAGGTTAAACTCCAAGCTTTGCAGCTGGGAGTCCAGGCACACCTGAGAGCCCTGCCTCTATGGGTGCTGCTGGGGTTTCCCAGTGCTATCGACCACAGCAGGGCACTTTCCTGGGTCCCTGGGGATCCTGGGAATTGTTAAAATTGGCTGCTCCATTTTGCTTATGGAAGAAAACAAATGGAAATATTTTTATTTGATCTGAAATAAAACTGGGTTTGGATTTTGCCTTTTATGGGAAATTGTAAACACTTCGGTTGTCATCTCTGGTACTGATCAGCCTTAACCTACACTAGCAAAAACTGATTCAAATGAAGAAGGAGCCATAATTGCTTACTATATATAATTATTTATATATTAATGCATTAACATGTAAATTGTTTAACATAGTATAATGAAATACAAGTCATTTTAGTCATTCTATTACTTTATTATGTATTGGTGCATAGAATTTTTTTCAAAACTGTGAATAAATGGAAAAATACAAAAGCATAATTAACTTGGTTTAGTTGTGGTGACTGAAAAAAAAAACCACCCTGAAGCTAATATTATTATATACTAATTTGGTACCTTAAAAATACATTTAAAAACATCATGTACAGAGGCAGATGTTTACTGTGCTAGAAATGTTTGCTGAGAGGACTACAATAACACATTGTAAACAACAGTGTTTCTTAAAAATACTTTTATTAAATGTAACAAGTACAGCTGCTTGCTTCTTTAAAATAATGAAGTGAGATTATGCTAGTAATCTAGAGACATCACCAGAAGTCTAAAAGAGAGGAGACAGTGGCAGTGGGCAGTGTATGGAGAAGCACTATGTTTCATTTCAAAAATAGTAAGTGAAACCAAACAGAAGAAATTAGGACTCCATTAAGAGTCTCACAAAAAGCCACAACTCTGCATGCAACATAAAATCTAGAATAACACTATATTACTTTATTAGTTTGTTTACTTAGCTAATTTTGTTTGGGGGTATACCTGATACTGTACTGTCTCTGCTAACTAGGGTCTTTGCTAACTCTGTTGGGTTGATAACATCAGGTAAGAGCAGCGAGACAGGTTTGTTTGACATTTACTGTGGTATTACCCTTTGGTTTCAGTGAGGTAATGCCAAAGCCAAGTTTTCTCCTGATTTCTGTCAGGCATGTTTTAATTATCTAGTTATGACATGGAGTCTTCTTTCTGGAACAATATGCTCTCTGAAGCGTTTGGTGTATTTTTGCTAATTACTTTCATTAAAAAATTGACTGTATGTGGGAATTGCTCTTGTGATACTTGCAGGAATAATTAGGATTGGTGAGGGAACAGGAGTTCTTCAAACAATTGTAGAGAATATATTGCACTAAAATGTCTTGTTCCATGGATACAACCATTTGCAATGCTGCAAAACAGAAGTGCTAGTTTCCTAAATGTTGTAAATCAGCAGGCTTATGGGATAACTCTCTTTTGCCAGTGTTTTTATTTTCTCTCATGTGGATCAGATATTACTAACACAGTATGTAAACATCCATAGAGTCAACTCTTTGTCATGAATGTGCTCAGAAGAATTGAAAATGAATGGTGAAAGCAGTTATTTTAAAATTATCTGACACTATTGTGTTAGGCATACTGTTAAAGTAAAAGGGTAGCAAAGTATGGTCTCTGCCATATAACAAGGACTTATGTCAATATAGTGATTCCTGACCACAGCACTTGTTTTCTAATTAGGATGAAAAATCACATAATAGTTCAAGACATCAGCTGCTACTTTTTCTGCTTGCAGGCTTGTTTGAAATTCATATACTAGTGATGGTCAATACCAGATAAATCTTTCATGCTACTGAGAAGAAGAATGTACACGCACAGTTTTGTTAAAAAGCTTTTTTTTGCCCCTGACAGATTTTTTTATTTTTTGGGCAGGCCAAGCCATTATTCTGCTCTGACTTGAAGGATGTGGATTTCTTTCATATGAGGAAAAATTTTACACTGAATGAAAGCAAGCATTATTTAGATGACAGTAGAAAGTTGTCTGTACCCTTTGTGCACTGTAGTAGTTTCTAAAAGAATCTGAATTACATACAAAAAATACAGTGAATTGTGCAGCAAACAATGGTGTAACTAGTGTGTGACAAAACGAAGAGAATCTACATGATTCTATCTGAAAGAGAACTGTAATTTGAAGAAGGACACTGAGACTCAATACTCTGAAGAAATCAATTTTGACTGACTGAAATAGCAATATGCACAAAAATACTTAGTGACTAAAGAACTCCAAAAGAATGGATTGCCTTTTTATGTGATTAATGACTGAAAAAACATGAGGAAAAATTATTTTAAAATTAATTTATTACTTTTAAACTTAGGTATGTTAAATTGATGAAGTTTTCCACCTAGAACTCTTGATGGGAACAGATCTAAATGTTAACCTTCCTGAACAAAACCTAACCAGGTGAGGTATTGTCATTAAAGTTCCCTTCTTGAACTTGTGAAAATGAAGTTCTCCTTCAAGCTGATTTCACAAAAAACAGTTTTCAGGAGCTTTTTTTGCCGTGTTTAATAACCTACTGATACAGCATTGAAAAGTTCAAAAGCTTCTGAAGTACTCCTTAGTACAACTGCACAAGCTTCAGTGGAATTCAGTGGTTGAGTTGTCCCAATCTATTTTCAGTTTACTCTTACATAAGAGGTATTTGATATTTTTCTCTTTTCTGTTTTTAATTACTGCAAGAAAGGGAATGGGTTGTAGTAACCCAGTGAGATGTTCTGCTCATGGTTTAGAGCAGGCCTCCTCCAAGCACGTGTTCTGTGGTCTGCAAGGCATGCTCCTCTGTGGAGCATGTCCACAGACAGCTCATCCCAGGTTTTAAAGCTGCTCACCTAGATCTAGCTGAAGCAAGTAACATGACTGCTCCTGCTTGCTCACCACTGCCCATCACTAGGAGATATGGGCCCCACAGCTGTATCAGTGGGAAGAATCACCTGAGTTTTTCCTTTTCCTTTCAGGCAAACTCACTTTGTTCAGCTGAAATCGCTCTTCACTGGATATTTAAATGAACCCATCTGGCTCTGCTGGAAGTACATTAGGAATAATCCCTCCAGCCAGCTGAGAGGTGGAGCAGGAATCTCCAGCAAAGGACTGGTAATTCATCAATGAGTACAGCTGTCTGAAACGAGTGTGAGTGTTCCCAGCAGGGTTTTTTGTGGAAAACTGTGAGTTCGGAGGAAGGATGAACATTAAAAGCATGTTACTTCTAAGGAGCAAACGCTGTGTTATTGTGCAAATGTCCTTCTCAATTAAATCAATGACGCAATTTATAGGCAAAGTGAATTCTATATAATGGCTTGTTTATTGAAAAAGATTCTGCTTGGTATTAGGAGTTCATTAAACTGAACTGCTGAAGGAAAAGACATTGATTTAGACTTCCGTGAGTAATGGTGTACCAACTGTTTCCTGTCCTCTCAAGTCCTGTATTTATTTTTTTTCCTGTCTGTTTTTTTCATAGTAGACATCATTTAGCAATATATTTAATTTCATATCTAAAGCTTTCCTTGATCAGGCAGATATATGGCCCAATTTTCCCAATAAGGAAAAACACTTACTACCACTTAATCAGACATAAGCACATATTTAAGAGCACTTTATTTGAAATACCTACTTGTCTTGATCAGAAAAATTGGAATTTCTGTAAATTTCCAATCCAACAGGACAGCTGAAGATATAAGGGACAGAACTGAGAGGACCATAGCTTGAGGACTGAAGGTGATATACAAATGCTACAGACAAGACCATTAAAAGATACGAGCAAAACAAGATTTACATACTGAGATAATTACTTTATTAAACCACCCAATTAATTGGAGATAAACAGGCAAGCTGTGGCATGTAAGCCCTTGTTCAAGTCACCTGAAAAAAAGTCTTGAGAATGTAACCAACCTAAGACCTGGTCTGTTCTTTTTCCAGCCACATCAATTTATCTAATAAAAAACTTCTTGTGCAAATTCTGCTTTGATGTTATGTGAAAGGAGACGGAATGATCTGCGGACAGAAAACAGGAGAAAATAACCCAGAGTCACCCCAAAGCCAGCAGAAAGCAAATCTTTATAACTGAAGACCAAGAATATCAGCAGGTTTCCCATATGCAGTCCCAGAAGCATATGCTGTCCGCTAAGGGAAGCAGGAGATCGTCAGCCGAGACACAGTGTAAACCCTTGGAGTGCTGGATGCTCGGGGATGGGACTCTAGCTTTCACATGTACTGCAGGCACTTCAGGACAGGAATTGTAGCTGAGGATTTTTGTGTAGCTGACAAAGGCAGTCACACAGACATCCAAATCCTGAAAATCCTTCACTAATGAAATGCTTTGTCACAGCATCTTGCAAGTGGTAAATCCCTGTAATTATAGTTACAGGGCAAAATAACACAAGAAACTCTGTAATCCTTCTAGGAAGCATCAATTTCCTCTTCTCACCTCTCTCTCACCAGTTCCACTCTTTTGTTCCAGGACCTGCCTCTTCTGAAGATTTCTGTGATTTTTTGGTCAGCATACCCTGACTCGGTAGGCTTCATTCCTACAGCCCTCCTGGGCAAGCAGAGACAGTTAATGCACACCTGAATAATGGGGGAAGTATTTCCTAGTCTCATACTTAATCAAGCTTTGTCACCTCATTTTCTGCACTGATTAACAAACAACCCTTCGCACAGCTTCTCCCCTCTCCGAATCAGCTGCTGCCTGCTCATATCTTCCTCTTCTGTTAGCTTTTCATAGAATCACAGAATGGTTTGGGTTGGAAGGGACCTTTAAAGGCCATCTAGTCCAACCCCCCTGCAGTGAGCAGGGACACCTTCAACTAGGGCAGGTTGCTCAGAGCCCCGT
>NW_010558628.1:9215-12841 GCF_000687285.1 Phaethon lepturus
CAGGGCTGCAAGGCCTCCCCAGAGCCTTCTCTTCTCCAGACTCAACAGCCCCAACTCTCTCAGCCTGTCCTCACAGCAGAGCTGCTCCAGCCCTCTAATAATTTCGGTCCATGTCTTTCCTGTGCTGAGGGCTCCAGAGCTGGATGCAGGACTCCAGGTGGGGTCTCACCAGAGCGCAGCGGAGGGGCAGAATCCCCTCGCTCATCCTGCTGGCCATGCGGCTTTGGATGCAGCCCAGGAGATGGTTGGCCTTCTGGGCTGCAAGCACACATTGCTGGCTCATGTCCAGCTTTTCACACACCAAGACCCCCAAGTCCTTCTCCATGGGGCTCCTCTCCATCCCTTCATCTCCCAGCCTGTACTGATACTGGGGGTTGCCCCGACCCAGGTGCAGCACCCTGCACGTGGCCTTGTTGAACCT
Source organism: Phaethon lepturus (assembly GCF_000687285.1). Classification (NCBI taxonomy): domain Eukaryota; kingdom Metazoa; phylum Chordata; class Aves; order Phaethontiformes; family Phaethontidae; genus Phaethon; species Phaethon lepturus. The sequence goes on from NW_010558628.1 coordinate 9,637, forward strand.
CATGTGGTCCACATGGGCCCATTCCTCGAGCTTGCCCAGGTCCCTCTGGATGGCATCCCGTCCCTCAGGTGTGTCACCTGCACCACTCAGCTTAGTATCCTCTGCAAACTTGCTGAGGGTGCACTCAATTCCACTGGCTATGTCACTGATGAAGATACTAAAGAGTACTGGTCCAAATACAGACCTCTGAGGGACACCACTAAACACCGATCTCCATCAGGACATTGAGACATTGACCACTACCCTCTGGATGTGACCATCCAACCAATTCCTCATTGTTCTAAACTACTCAGAATGAGTTTGGGTTTAGGTTTAAGCCTTTAACAAATCAGCTGTAGTCTTATGAAGACAACATCTTTGTCCGGTCTCAATTAAGATCTTGTGTCAAGTGCTCCTGATGCTCCCCTTAGATAACATGCATAAGCTAATCACTGTCATTTTCCCCCTTCCTGTTTTTCCTTTGGTGTTCTGTGTATATACTAATAATATTCTGTTTGCTAAATTAGGAAACTCATATTATTTCATGCGTACCTTTCTTCTCCATGGATTGCTCTCCATGACAGAGATTTGTTGTTGGAATGTTCCCAGTTCTGTCCTTGAATACACTGTGGCCATAATGCTACTGGTGAGCTACTGAAAACATCAGGTTTCTACTGCCAAATGGAAACTGCTGTCTGCCGTCAGATGAGAGATAATGAGTAATGGACAAGCAACAGAAACATTAATGGTTTGTTTTTCACCTCTTATGCAGACCCTCTGGTTTTAGCTGTCTTGTTAAAACTAGTATTACCCTTAAAAATTAAATTTTTAATCTGTTTAGAACACTTTGTTCCTGGGAAAGCATGAATGAGGGGGATTAAATTATATCTGTACTATACTTTTCTTCGTGATTGGTAATTATATTGTCACTCATGATGCTATTCATTGCACTTAGCTGCATGGAACTAGGGAAAAAACACGACATTTCCCCCTGTACTAGACATAATGAGAATCTATGGCTTTTCATAGAATTGTACATCAGTGAGGTACGGGAGTAAACAAAACGTGGGAAAGTTGTAGTTGGAACAAAGGATTTTTTTTCTTCAAGCCATAGTATAAAATATTTATATTTCCCTTGGGAAATATAAATGGAGAGGTAACCGGTGCAACACCCAGTTTCAGTGAACAGCAAACACTTATTTTTTCTATGTTGCTTCTTCAGCCAACCTGTTACCCAGCAAAGCATCGCTTTTGAAAAAGGCCCTGTACAAATTCCAGGTAGTAACTCTGGCCTCTAGAATAAGATAGTGACCACTGTTCTTGTCTCAGTTCTTGCATGAACTATCTGAGGTATCTTTAAAAGGGCACAAATCTAAAAAAACATGGAAAGTAACCATCCTCTGGAAATAATACACTATCAGCAAACAGTCTTTGTATGTGCTTCCTGCACACATGGACTGACACCTTTCTGCTTACCCATCTAACCTTGTAGTGGTTGGTATGTCTGTCATTAGGATGAACATGCTTCTTTTGGACCCAACTTCACTGCGATCAAATGCATTTTCCTCATTCTTGATTGGAATCTGTATGGCATATTGAACAAGATCTGATGCAAAAGGTGCTGTCCAAATGCAGTGCTTTTATTAAAACAAAACCAAACAGAAATGCATCTTTTTGTCAGAGTGGTATACTGAAGAAACTGCATCATTAGCATATTCTGAAAACTTTTAAGTAGGAAACTGCTGTGTTATTTCAAAAGCTCTCATTTCCAAGAATTGTAAATTGACTTAATTTGTTGTAAAATTTGAGAAATGAACATAGTTAAATCTGGAGAGGACAAAATCAGTCCACAAAGAGTCAGAGTAACTGTTTATGTTCCCAGTAGGCTTGTTTGCATCCAAGTTAAAGTTTGCAACTGAAGTGGTTCTACAAAACGTTTTGGTTGCAGTGAACTGTATCTCCTGCAATGTACGCTTAGATAGTATGACAGTGTAATCCAACATCACATGAAGTCCTTGCCTCCACTTTTAATAAACGTCAATTGCCATAAACACAGTATTATGCAGACTAGCTGTGCAGAGCTTTCAACAGTCACCTGTTTTTTGGTAGTAACTGGTACATATTAAATGCGTTTGGGAGGTTATTTTCTCCTGTCAGGGTCACTGTGACTTATACTTAAAAAAAAATAGCATCCCCCCGGTAACAGTCTTTTGCCTTCCCTTTTATAATGTGTTCGCAAATTAAAACTCAGCAGATGTTTTGCTGTATTATGCAAGCATATAACTTTGTTGTTTTAATCTTTGTCAACTGACTTAAAGTCAGCACACCTGGAGCAAGAAGATCAACACAGGAAAGTACTTACATTTTTAAGAATGCAAATGGAACAAAGAGAAAACTGAGGCAAACCAAAACAGATGCTGCAAAAACAATCTTTTTCATCAGTTAAACGTTGTAAAATTGCCATGGAAAATCCAAGAGGTTTTTATAGCTGATATTCTAAGTCTTTTTCTCCTATCAAAGAGGTTTGGTTTTGGTTTTTCAAAAGCAAGCAAAATCAAGGTTTAGTCTTAGAAAACTGGGTGCTGTTACTCTGCGCTGCACAGTTATAAGCTGTGTAAAACCTGCTGATGGCCAGCGCTGCCCTCTCTGACATTAGGATTGGGCCTCAGTGTGACATTAAAGGATGAGCATTATTGCTTACATCTCCCACAATACTGCTTTGTAAGACAATGCTTTGGGGAAACAGAGTATTGAGGGTTAATTTTTTTTTTAAACTTTTTTTTCCCACTCTTCCAGTCTCAGACTGATCTGGAGTGGAGGGGAGGCAGGGCTCCCACCTTTGTAGGCTCTCCCTCCCAGGGTGGCAGCTGCAGCACAAGGTAGCACAGATGGGTACGAACACCCTAGCTCCTCACCGTGACACTGCGCAGTCCTCTGCCGCCTGACAAACTCCCCACAGACAGAACATAGCAACAGACTAATACTACTGATAACGTTGTGATAGTCTTGGTAATAACAAACTTTGGTCATCACTTGGTATTGTATGCCATTAGCATCACAGTCTTACTACAGTCCCATTATATTGCTTGGTACTTTTAGGGAACAGTAATGCAAAACATTATACTAGCTATATTTAAAGAAAGAGGAAACAAGGCCCTGCTATCTGCTTATAATACATATTTGTATGCCCTATAGAGTCGTAAAGGATAACAAAAAATGTTTTTAC
>NW_010558629.1:0-615 GCF_000687285.1 Phaethon lepturus
AGATTGAGATAGAGATCAAACAACTGGAAACGTCTAGATGCAATATAGGAGTTCCCAAAACAGTTTAATAACATTCTACTGTATAAACAGTAGAAAGTTCTCAAGGATGCAATACTTCTGTGTTTGGTAGGGAAAGCATATTGTAAATTGTTTGGCTTAGAGAAAAATTATATTAATTTTCAAAGGAAGAAATCAAACCTGTAAATACATTTTCTCCCTCTTGTATTTCTCAGCTGTTATGCTATAATATGAGCACAATATGCATTGAAGCAACATCTTTGTAGATTACTTAGATGAAATTTCAAAAAGCAAGGGAAGTAGAGGTAAAATTCTGTAGTGTTATAGTTACTTTAGTTGTACTCTTTTTATAAAGCCTCTCTGACCTAAATGTTGTTTTGTTTTAAGACAATTTAGATAGATAGAAGAAAATGATAACTCCTGTAAAGTCATGAATTCAGTTTTTAATCTGTAACTAGACAAAATGTCTAAACTAAATTGACTCAAGACATAAGACAATTTAGATAGATAGAAGAAAATGATAACTCCTGTAAAGTCATGAATTCAGTTTTTAATCTGTAACTAGACAAAATGTCTAAACTAAATTGACTCAAGACA
>NW_010558630.1:0-2138 GCF_000687285.1 Phaethon lepturus
CCAGCTCAGGTTGGATCACTGCTGCACTTGCCTGGTTCTTTATGAGGCTCATTCTCCACCAGTTCAGGTGACTTCCAGTGTGGTACTTTTGATATACAGTTATGGCATCATACAACTCAAATCATGGGTTATTTTCCCCCAAGGCTAAAACTCCTTGAGGTGCACATGGGATTTCTCCATTCCCTTGCATTACCCACTAAGTGTACCCAGGTCCTTGAGTGAAAGCAATCCCATGCAAAAAGGTTTGCTTTTTCCTGAGGAAGGAGTAGCCTATGCTGTCTTTCCAAGCCAGTTCCTATGGGGACCTTATCTCCTTGCAGAGTATGTGGGGGTTTCGTTTGGGCAGGGCCAGGTTAGCAGATCCTCTAGTGTTAACCAGCCGTGTGGCTTCTACTAAATTTGCATCCCAATGCTTGAATGTGCCAGCACCCATTGCTCTCGGTGTAGTCTTTAACAGTCCATTGTATCATTCAGTCTTCCCAGAGGCTTGTGGGTGATGGGAAATGTGGTATACCCAATCAGTGCCATGTTTCTTGCCCCTGGTGTCTAAGAGATTGTTTTGGAAATGAGTCCTGTCATCTGACTCAATTCTTTCCGGGGTCCTGTGTTGCCACAGAACTACTTTTTCAAGGCCCAGGATGGTATTCTGGGTGGTGGCATGGTTTACAGGTTATGTTTCCAGACACCCAGTATTCACTTCCACCATGGTAACCACATGACACTTCCCTTGGCCGGTTCATAGCTGTGGTCCAAATATTGTCGATCTGCCAGGCCTTGCCATATTGATATCCCAGCTACCACCCTGTATGCCAGAGGGTCTTTACTCACTTGGCTCTCCTGATTATGGTGCATGTTTTGCATTCATGAATTACCTATGCAGTAGGTAGGCCAGGTCTATTCAGTAGTCAGATCCACCTCTCAATCTCAAGCCCATATGTACGTTGTATCTCTCCCTAGATGTCCCAATGTTGCGTGGGCCCACCGAGCTATGAATAGTTCACACTTACATTCTGAGTTCAGATCCACCTGAGCCATTTCAATTCTAGCAGCCTGGTTGACCTGCTCGTTGTTTCAATGTTCTTTGGTGGCACAGCTCTTGAGCATGTGAGCATCTACATGACGTACCTTTACAGCAATGTTTTCTACCCAGGCAGCGATGTCTTGCCACAGTGCAGCAGCCTGGATGGGTTTACCTCTGCACTGCCAGTTGGTCTGCTTCCATCGTTGTAGCCACTCTCACAGATCATTTGCCACCATCTATGAGTCAATATAGAGTACTGGCCTCTTTTCTTGTTCAGCAATATCTAGGGCCAACTAGATGGCTTTCACTTCTGCAAACAGACTTGATTCTCCTTTTCCTTTGATAGTTTCTGCAACTTACCATGTGGGACTCTACAGCAGCTTTCCATCTCCAATGTTTTCCCACAATACAACAGGACCCATCAGTAAACAGGTTGTATTGCTTCTCATTTTCTGGAAATTTATTATACAGTGGTGCTTCTTGGGCATGAGTCAAAACCTTCAGTGATGCTTCAAAATCTCCACCTTCTGGCCAGTCCATGATCTCTTCCAGGATTCCTGGGTGGTTGGGAGCCCATTACAAGATTATTGCTACCCACTTACTCCATATAGTGTCAGTTGCATAATGTGTAGAGGGGATCCTTCCTTTGGACATCCAGTGAAGCACAGGAGATCATGGTGCCAAGAGAAGCTGTGCTTCTGTACCGACTAGTTCTTAAGCGGCTCAAACTCCTTCATACACTGCTAGTATCGCCTTTTCAGTCAGGGTATAGTGGGCCTCAGATCCTCAATACCCCTGACTCTAAAACCCTAGAAGTTGAACTCGGGTCTTTCTTTTCTTTCCCACATCTTGTCCTGTCCAGACTGTCACGGTCTGTTCTGATCTCTCAAATTTACAGGACAACGTACTCTGTGATTTAAACTTTATTTCATGAGCTCATTAAGAAATACAATAAACAAACATGACAAACAGGAGCTCAATCCTCTTTTGCCAGACTAGTCTATCATGTGAATTCATTTATTCACCATTCAAGTCATAAGGTTTCATAATTTGTAACCCGTCACTCTTAATCTGTACACTTACGAGCAAAAAAAAAAAAAGAATTAGTTACATAAAC
>NW_010558630.1:2470-2795 GCF_000687285.1 Phaethon lepturus
CTAGTCTATCAGGTGAATTCATTTATTCACCATTCAAGTCATAAGGTTTCATAATGTATAACCTGTAACTTTTAATATCGTGCACCTATGAGCAAAACCAAGAAGTTAGTTACCTAGCTGATGATGAGAGTGCTCATCCTTCCTCCTCCATTGTTGTCCCAAATATGGGTTCTTCCACCTGGTGTACAGAGAGCCGAAAAACACACAGAGCTGAGATATTTGCTTTTATTCCAAATCTGCACAGAGCTGGGTGCTAGATTTTAGGTCCACAAAGCTAGCACACCTTGGTTAGTAACAGAAAATATTTATACATTTTGAGCAACAG
>NW_010558631.1:0-248 GCF_000687285.1 Phaethon lepturus
CCGGACCCCACCAAGGACCCACCATTTAATATATCGGCCCTTCCCACCACCTGCGGCAGGGTGGGCTTCGCTCCCCTGGCCCGACAACACCCCTGCTGCTCCAAAAAACCCCGGGGAGCTGAAAGGCTGCCTCTTCGACCGCTCTGCAAGGTGCCGGGGTATGCCTGCAGTATTTAGGCAATTTCGGAGGATATTGGGGCGGCCTCGAGCTGCGTTGCTGTGCCAGGCTGCCGAAAGGGAAAGAAAAA
>NW_010558632.1:0-9265 GCF_000687285.1 Phaethon lepturus
AGAAGGAGATCAGGTTGGTCAAGCAGGAAATCAGGTTGGTCAAGCACTGAGCTCTTACCAACAAAGGCATAGCGAAATCCGGGTGAATGTCCCCCAGTAAACAAAAGGGCAGACCTTTCTTAATTTTGAATAATATCATTTTTGAGAAGCAGATGTTTGCCTTTTCTCTTCAGCTATACGTCATTTCAGCTCCAAGTAAAGCATTCACAACCTCGCGGGCAGCACTGCTAGAACATCACTTAACCAGGCTGAGCACTTCCACCATTGCTGTCTGACGGCTCACCTAAAAATCGTTCTGCAATAAAAGTGTACTAGTTACAACTAATACTCCGATACGGTGTTGGTACAGAAGTAGTACTAATGGGACGTGGAACTCAACACCCTGATGCATTTCGCTCGTGCGCCTGTTCAGTGACAGAACCCGACGTGGCACCGCGTCGTGCGGGAACCGTCACCTACGGGGCTTACTTCCAGCTTCGACTTTTTCACAGAAGTGAAGCTGAGTGATAGCGAGGTAAAAATTCAGCTTTTAACTCACGATCGAGATTCAACGAAAACCTTTCTTTCAGACCCATCGACGGCGAGTCCTTCCCCAGAAACAGATACAACTTCTCCAGCTCCGAACGCTCCGAGGCAGCGACACGCAAAACCCGAGCGATGCCTCTGCAGAGCGTGAAATGCTTTGCAAGAAGGTAGGTTTTTTGGTATCATTTAATACAGAAAACCAACATTCACGTTTGTAAAATCAGTGTAGCGTATCTACCCTCCACTGATATATAGGATAAAAGGCAGAACTTGGAACATACCATCAGAGAAACCACCTAAAGATATCCACATCTGGGAAGGCTCACGTTCAGATCGAAGAATCTTTTTCCCTTTAACTCTGATGTTATTTAGTAGCAAAGAAGCACAAAAGCCTAACTCTGGGCACCAAGTCCATAATTTTATGTCTCTGGATTTCTAAGATTTACATCTATCATAAAACGTCAGAAACACAAATCTTCAAAATCAAATATTAAAATGAGGGATGATACTGTATTGCACTGCGGCATATGGTAAATTGCTGTCATTTCTTGAGAGGTGGCAGCATTTCAGTGGTGGCTGATTGCTTTATTATTTTTGCATTCATTGCCCATCACTGATGTATGCAAGTTCATTTTCATTTTTAAAAAGTAGCTCTAAAATAAAATTTTAAAAAGCGCTGTTCACAATAGGCAAGAGTGCACCCCTGATTTCTAGGCAGTATTCTGTGAATTTAAAGTTTGTACAATACTTTGAGATGGGGATGGGGGGGAAGACAGAGCTCCATGTCCATAGACAGCATTTATAGATGCGTACAGCATCTCTACTAATTTTGTGTTCAAACATGCCCTAAGTATCTCCAGCAATGGAAAGCTCAAAATGCACATCAGCATTACAGCTTCTTGTAAAGCGGGTTCTCAAAAATATGTCTTAAATATATCAGGTTAGGCTCAACATTTAGCAGCCTACCCATCTGCCTTTTCCATTCTACAGAAAGGGAAGAAAAAAGCGGTATTTCTCAGCAAAATAAATTAATGGAAAAATACTTGCCTTTATCCTGCACGTGAGGCATGCAAGATGGAAAGCTGCTGAAGCACACTGCATTACCGTCAAGCGGAAAGTTCTTGGCTTACCAATACCTTATCACAGTGCGTTGTTTTTCACAGTGGCATCTGAATGTTAATCCCTCCTGTGTTTCTTTGTGCTTACCGGTCACTCTGTTATCCTCCTTGTACACTAAAGGTTAGCCTGGAAAATTCCTTAACCTCTTTGCTTTCTGATCAGAGCTTTCTGTAAAAATGTGCCATTTTTGCCCCCCTTACCCCTCCTTTCCACTGTATCATAATTCACTGCAAGAGCGAGAGCTAAACCAGAAAACAATTCTGTAAATGCTATCTTACCCACACTGAAAGGAAAAACACTAGCATCACAAGTCACGGATTTTAAATTGTGACTTTAAGAGAGATCAAACTCCTCTAACTCATTTAAAAAGGCAGGTCAGATTCCCCATCTAGGCAATCACTTGGATTTGATATACTTGCTATTTGCTCCAAATCTTCATTTTTCTACAACTGTGATCTCATCGTTCTATATTTTGTTTATCTAACTGCAAAGGGAAGCAAGAAAAGTTGCTAGTTCAGTGTCAACAAAGACGATGGCATGGGGAATACAGGGAGTACCACCTTGCAGCCAGAGACTCGGCGCATACAGCCCTCCCTCCTCATCAGACCTTTTCAGCTGCTAGTGCTCCTTCCCGTACTGAACCCAAATACTACAATCCTGGGTGTGTCAGAACTCCATAACCACACAAATACCTAACAACGGACAACGCACAGCATATGCCTCCGAACCTCCCCCTGGTTTCCTAGACAATGTGCAAAGGTAAGGGAAGACTATATAAAGCCATCCTTTAAGTTGCTATAAAGCACGTCTGTTGTTAAGCCATGCCCCAAAATTATCCTCTGCTCTGCATGAGTTCAATGAAGAGAAACCGTTATCAGGATCTTTTTGTTAGGTTATTTTCTATTCTACGGTAGCAAAAGGATGCTTATTTTTACATAACAGGTTAATTCTGGAAACCTTCATGGGAAGCGTATTAGGGAAGAATATGCATAGAGTGACTTTTTTCAAGCAAATCCCAGACTACTGTTAGCAAGGATGAAAGCAAGAGTAGGACGGTGAGGGAACCTTCAGTGTCAGGATGTATGGCTATAATAAGGGAAGAAATAACAGAAGAGGCAGCTTTGCAGAAGGCCTCTAGGATATAGTTAGAGAAACAATCCTTGCACTTGGCTAGCAGCACCTCCCAGGACACTGCTGTAAACCAGTTTTAGTGAGAAAATCCCAGCAACGGAAGGTCCAAAAAAATAAAGACGGAGCAAATCAAAACAGATGTTGCAGTCCACTGAAGCTCCTGACGCTTCAGGAAAATAATCTATTTCCATACTTGAAACAAATATACTGACGTGATTGGCGACTGCCCAGTGTTTAAGTTCTGAATTCAATAACGACATGATGTTTTGTTCCACGATTACAAAATGTTTCTTCTAGTAATTCATGGAAGTTAAGCTTTGGCTCTTTTCCATGAACTACGCTACGCGTTGTTGTCCGAAAAGTGGGATCGTGCACCCGGTGTGCAATATGCCAGTATGCACACAGAGCAGAGGTACTGTATTTATGGCATAGTTGCGCAGATATGGGCGCTGGCTGGTATTATTGTCTCTCATCCTTGTGAGACTGCGTATGCATTATCGTTTTCTATTCTGCATCGCTGGCATTGCTCTTTACCTGCAACCTCTGGAAGAGCATTGCAGAAACATTATATTTAGACAGAAATGGAAACAAGACTGTAATGATGCCAAAGAGCAGTAATTGAAGTGAAATAAATTAAATTTGGGAAGACGCTGAAAGACAATTTACTGGAAATACTGTATTTCAGGCCACCAAAGGAAAAAAAACACAACCAAACCTAAGCAGTTTTTCATTCAGAGTTATGGTTAATTAATTATGGAGGTAAACCATAAGGACTAACCGCTGTACTAGAGAAATCTTCTGCCTATGTGTTTGCAAATACTCCAATTCCCATATCCTCAAAGTCACTTCTGGGCTGCCACTTTTGATAGGGAGATGAGGAAGAAAGGAGTTTTTCAGGAACATCCCACTAAATCCAATTTGAAAAGAAAAACTTTGATTTAAATTCAGCCTATTAAAAAAAGTTCAAGAAAACCAGAGTATTACAAATCCTGAACATTTATTTTCTTACTCTTTGGATTTCTAACAGAGATGCTGCCCCAACCGACAAGCAGCCATGGTGCAAAGTGGTTGTCCTGACAAAGGGGTTAAAAGCTTGTACAGCTATTCCTCTTCAGCAGTCTCCTCATTCTGTCAAGAATAAAAAGAATAAATAGCCTCACACTCTCATTTTGTTAACACAAACTCCTGCCTATAAACAGACAAATTATAAAGCAAAAAATAACCATGAAAAAGAGAAGGTTACCGAGCATCCCGGCTGTAAGCCAGGGCAGCGAGGCAGCGGAGCAGCTTTCCGCGGCTGCAGCCCCCAGCTCCTTTACTCCAGGGGGCCGTAGCCCTGCAGCCCTCGCTGTGATTTTACCTCCAATACTGGGGAAAAAAATCCCATTTGGGTGTATTTGAACTACAATGGTATCTCGGCATACAGGGGATGCAAGTATAAAGTGACAATTAAATTTAAGCAGGTGCTTTCAAAGCAATCACTCAGTTCAGGAAAAAAGCACCACTAAAAGTGCTTGATATGCTCCAATAATATTTGTAAATAGTTGAGGAAATACCTGAAATTACAGACCAGCTAGTATGTCTAATTTCAATTCGGCATGACAGTTTTCCTCGAGGGAAGACAAGTCATAAATACGACACTGTCAGAACTTCCTTAAAACTCAAGCATGACATATCCTAACTCTGCCACACAGCTGAAAAGTGGAAGAAAAGTAAGAAAGAAAACCCCAGAAAACAAGGCTGAAGAGATTTCTGTGTGCCTTTTGAAAAAAATGAGGAAATTCTGCCGAAGTTATTTTTACAAAAGTTGCTCAAACTCAAATTTCCTTTTTATCCGCCTTGGGCAGAATTCTCCATTTCCTCCAAGCAGAGTCCAAAGTGTGTTTGAAGGCACCTTCAGAGCTGTGCAGATGCAACACCTGCCCCTGAAGCCGCCTGTCATTTTCTCCGATGCCATCGACACACTTTTCCTACTTTCCTCTCTTTGTTAACTCATAAAGGGAAACTGGAAAGAGATCAGCTGCTTTTGCCGTGCCGCAGACTGGGTTCATTAGAACGTCCTGACAACGTGCTGCCAAGCGAAGGGGAAAAAATGGGTAAGAAATACAGTGCATATTTTCCTATTTTAATTATGTCACACTGTGTATTTTACCTGCAGGAGATGAAAATATTTGCAGCCTTTTACACGTTACACTAAGATGTATGTCTTTACCAGAGACTGAGGGGAAAAAATGGGTCTAAAAAAGAGAAATAAAGGTTTACTTTAGTGAATATGGGCACGTTACCTGACAGTGCTGAACTTGCACCAACACAGAGCAAGCAGTTATTTACAAAGCGCTGAATCTAACAGCACTTCGATTTCTGAAGCAGCTTTTCCATTCCCCTCAGTAGCAATTCCTTTCCGTTTCTTGGAAAATTTTAGAGAAATTCCAATTTAATTGCACTCCATAATCTCTCTGCCTTTTTCACTAACAAAGAAAATAAAGCCTCTGCACACTTCGCAGCTACGTGGCGTTAAACGCTTACCTGCTCCCCTTCCAACACACTCTGCTGTGGGGTTTGCCACGGCTCGCCTACTGCCATAAGATTCTTCACAGCATTAAATTGCCACGTATACAACCCACATTATGTTGACCATTATAAAAAACAGGCAGATCTTGCATTGAAAGGGGTATTTATTCACGTTTAAAGGGTAACTAGAAAAATCACTGATCTTTATTTATTTTCCTCAAAGTATTTTGCACAATTAGGCAAGCAGCAAACCTGGAGACATATGTATTTATTCTTACAGCTGGGGACCAAAATACCTTCGTAACAACGAGACATTTAAAATTTCCCCTTCCTAGAGAATCACCTTTATTTCAGATATCTTAAGAGACAAAATCACATTCCCTTACCAGAGCGCACCATTAAGAGCCTGGACATGGCTAATGCACTGCCAGCAAGAAGTGGAATATAAGGCTTTTAGCCAATCTCAGGCTTTGTTGTCTACGCTGCAACATTTTGTGGGTTTGTTGTCTAGCTGGGGCGGGGGGGGGGAAAGCACCTTCATCTTGACGATAGCACTATTTTTTCAAATTTTCTTTCATTTAACCGTTGTGCCATGGACAGACACCTGGGCCACCGATTCCCTGAAATCAGTCCCATGTCCCCTGCCCTCAGCGACTCAACACACTCAACACACTAATGAATGGAGGCTGCTTATAACTATTTTAAAGTTACTTCATTCCTGATTGTCATGCCTCTGAATTTTCTAGTAATTTTTAAGTGCTTGTTTTGAAATGTAAATCTGTAAATAGAGAGGTGATAGATGCCCCATACCTGGAAACACTCAAGGTCAGGCTAGACGGGGCTCTGAGCAACCTGCTCTAGTTGAAGATGTGCCTGCTCATGGCAGGGGGGTTGCACTAGATGGCCTTCAAAGGTCCTTTCCAACCCTAAGATTCTGTGATTCTATTCTATGATTCTACAAAATAGATTCATAGGCAGCCACATCAATACGCACATCTTACCATCTTGCCCAAGGGTATTGCAACCATCTAAGCCAACACCCGCACTGGAAGTGGTCATCTCCAAAATCTTCCATGTGGATGCACGTAGCTTCAATTAAAAAAGTGTTACAGAGAAATGCCTGCCTTGTGCCAACAGTAATATTGCCATAACTTTTTGCTTCTTACAGGAACTTTCCAAAATGAACATGGGAGACTAAAGAATTTGTTCACATAATGAAGAAAACAATGATGCATGTATAATGGTTTCAAGAAATGTGTTTTACTTCCCAAAACGCAAAAATAAAATTTCATGAGGAAACTAATAAACCCATGAGCATCCCAGTATTTCTTGCTGTACCACAGCCTATTTTATAACAGGAACGCTGTAGTTTCCTATGATGCTTATATTTCTATAAAAGTTTTAAAACCAGATATTATCATTTATTTTCTGTAATTATCCGCTTTTCTACTCCAGCAAAACCTTATGAATCTCAATTTAGTGGCCACTTATATTTGGAAAGAAAACTATAATGGAGAAAACCAACAATAATAAACAAACCAGGCATATCAGCACTAACATGAAATGGTTCTCACTTCTGTTTTTCCACAATGCTAACAATCCTGACACATTTCAACTAGTCCTAATTAAGATGGAATGATCAATCTTGAAAAATAAACACAGTTTTATCTTACAGTCTTATAACAGTCCATTTCAAAACGTGTATTCTGGGAAAACACACTTCCATACTGAGGAAGTCTCGTTTCGGCTAACAAGAGAGGTAAGTTAAAATATTTTCTTGGTTTGGTAACTTCTGGGTAGATTGTCTGCACTGATTTCAGCAGATCTATTTTGGAACAACTGAGAGCTCAACCCATCACATTAAATGTGCAAAATTTTTGCATCAGTTCCAAAGCAGAGTCCCCAGCAAGTTTGTCTTAAGTGGGATAGCTCTAGCAAACTAAAATATTAATTCTCTCTTCTTCGTTTCCCACAAGAGCGTAAACATTTTGTGTAAGTTTCTTGCTTACGTGAAATCTCACCAAAGATACTTCAGCCTGGAGCTTAATGAACGATACAGCACTTCAGATAGGATCCAAACAGAATATATTTAGTAAAGTGTCTTCTGATGAATTCACTACCTCGAAAGTCAATTTAAAACTGTTATTTTACAGCATCATGTTTACTCACCACAGTAAGATCTAACAGCAGAGACCTTTATCTTTCCAGCACAAACTCACCCCAGAGAAGCGAAGAGTAAAGCCTCCTGCTCTTTTCAGGCAAGTTTTTACTTATTTAAACGCATCTATTTCACTATCTCACTAAACGTTTCCAATTTGCAGGTTAGATTTTCCACTTAACTGGAAAAACAAATGGAAGCTGTCAAGAATACTGCCTGAACAACATGTCAGTGTGGCCCTGCCCAAGCTGACCTACGCTACAGTGGGAAGTAACTCGCATTCCCAGAGGGAGCTGCAATTGTTTTTCAGGGCACATGTTCAAGCCACCGACAACAAAGCTGAAGCCACTCTTCAGCTGGTGTTACGACAGTCACCTCCTGGCGATTCAAACTGGGTGCTGCTGCTCACAGAGAAACCTAAGCAAGAAAGGTCTGGTTGCTCCTCTCTCCTATGCGTCTTGTAGCCATCACCTACACGGCCAAGGACATGGTGGAGTCACCATCACTGGAAGTGTTCAAAGAACGTGTGGACTTGGCACTTCGGGACATGGTTTAGTGCGCATGGTGGTGTTGGGTTAACGGTTGGACTTGATGATCTGAAAGGTCTTTTCCAATGTTAATGATTCTGTGATTCTATGGCTTTCATTAACTTTCTTAGGTCCGGATGAATCTCTGTGGTCATGCAGTATTTCCAGTCTAATTCCTGAGTCGGGACCAGGCACTCTGGAATACAGCTGTGACAAACACTGACCTGCACGTATCAGAGGATAAAGGCTCAACTTCATGTTTAAGACAAAATAGCAAACTTTTTGCTGGTACTGTTGGAATTCAGGAGTTCCTGGAAACAGCTTCTTCCTTTAAGGCAAAATCCTGATGCGTGAAGTGAGGGCATGTTTGTGTGCCTAATTCCATAAAATCTCTAAGCATGGAGAAACCGTAAGCACAAGGCTGGTTTGACTTTTTCTGCTAGGATCCGGGATGCAGCATTTCAGAATCTGGAAAGGTAACACCCGCTGGAGCCAGCGGTGACCCTGGCCAGTAAAAGGAGCAAGCTGAACAGCAAGAAATCAAGGCACATAGCCAAGATAACTTCAAGTTATTCAATATTAATTCAATATTAAAATCCTCTTTTTTCTACTAACGTCAAAATGAAATATTTTTATGTATTTTGAGCCTTATTAAAACCTATTCTTTCTTTTTAAAACAAATCTTAATTGAAACCAGCTACAAGAAGGAAGCTTCCTTTATCGTGAAGTGACGTTTTGTAATTAAAATACAGTTCAGAACAAAATATTTAGCTGCAAAGGCTTGAATTTTCCCTTCTTCACTGTTACTGCCAATGTGCTATTATCAAGGGTGGGGTTAAAACTACGAAACTGGCGGTTGCTTCTTTTCACTGAGAATTAACCAAAAGGAAAACAAAGATAATTTGTCTAGAAATGGCTCCCACCTTCTTCTCTTTTTAAGGAGGCAAAACATGCCAGAGATGCAATGCTGTGACCATGTGCTGAGTTCCGTCAGGCTGGTTCAGGCGTGATGGCTATTGTAAATAAACCGGATTATATAGCAATAGCCAAGAATGGTACAGACTACACAGCTTTCCTGTGTCAACCACCGAGCCCTGCAGCCGGCCTGCAAGTGGGCCATGCCTTCCAGCAGGGCTGCTTTCAGCCAAGAGCTTCCCCAGGTCAGACAACTCCCGCTCTGCGGTGCCAGCACCAGGAGCCGCCGGTCCGCAGAGAACAGGTCAACCCAACCAGAAGCATTACCGCCTGGCGAGAGCGGGGTTCCTCTGGTTGAGGAACTGGCTGGATGGCCGAG
>NW_010558633.1:0-2203 GCF_000687285.1 Phaethon lepturus
CTCCCGGCCGTCTGCGTTTGTGCTGGTCCGCCGAGAGCAGCGGGAAGGCCGGCCGGGACAGGGCTCCAGAGCCACGTACTCCGTTAGCAGGGAGCGGGGAGAGCAGGAACGATCGATCCAGTGCTGCCTGCTCCTCACGCGCTCCAATTTTCCCATGGGAAACAGAGTTCCTGGTGAAAATTTTCCTTCATCATTCTCAAACGTATGATGACAGGATTCCTCAATTCTGCAGTCATTTTTGGATACTCATATAACAAACATGTCTTGGACAAATGCTGGTTATTTTAGATTTTCAGTTTCCTAAAAAATGTGTTCCGTCGGTTTCCTGAGGGAAAGGTACGCTGCTCAGAGTGTTTTCTCCGTAACGATATTAGACAGAAACATGTAGATAAGACACACAGGAATCTGGATTTCGAGTATAACAGGCATCATCCATTTACCACTGTAGGTAAAGGAATACCTCCTCTTGGGATCAAAGTAGTAGGGCATATAATATCTGTAGTTGGAAAGAATATTCAGAGATTTCAATATCCAAATAAAAACTCAGCCTGAATATAGTACTGGAAAAATTCCTCCCTTTTCAAGTTGCTCTGCTGTCCTGTGGTCTGCTGCAACTCACTTCAAATTTTGAAGTGGCAGAAGTAAAAATTCAAAGTACTCAGAAGTCAAAGTACAAGCTCCAGCGTATTTTGAAACAACCAAAATTCAGTTCTGAAGAACTTTTGAATTTCATCAATCGCTTCGCTCTGAAAACTTTGCAAGCAAAACAAATGAATCTCTGAAAATTTTTCTTACCACCATTATGTAGCAGTCTCCAAAAATCTGCAAGCTTTCACCATCCGGAAAAAAAAAAAAGTCACATGTACAATGCTAGTTCCAACGGGATCCAGTGTACGCATAAAGATAACATCTGTACGACTACAGGCTAGTTTCCTAACCAAAAAGAGGCTATTCCTTCTAACAGTAATATGGCTGGAAAGGTTAGCATTCTATCGATGTTACCCAGATATTATACATCAGCCATGTGACCCATCCTCTGGTAGATGAGTAAGGACATTTTTTAAGAGTGCATTTCTTAGAGTTCTGTACTGCCCCAAAGCAATAGCAACAGAATTTCTGGAGGAGATCAGTAGATTAAACGTAACTGATATTCCAGAAATGATGGACTTATAAAGCAGGTGCAGAACTCTTTTTCAAATGTGGAATAATTTCAGACCGAGACATTGCAAAATTGATTGGAGTAAAAGCCTTAAGAACTACTTGTTTCAGTAAGCAATTTGGTGCTTATGATATAAAACAAGTGTTCTGTACTTAAAATTCAAGCGGAAATGATTATTTGACATTTTTATCTCTTTATGATGTATATTAAGAGGTTACTGCTTTTCTAACTGCACAAAATATTTTAGGTTAGAATTCAATATAATTTATTATAATTTATTAGAGCTAGGATGCACCGACAGAAATGAAAGTAAGCCAAGTAAATCCATGAACAGCAGGACTTATGAAATCTGTTTTTCTGCAGCTTCTTTCTGTGGAGGTTTTATCATGTCTGAACCTCCAGCTGAGCTCACGTTAGAGTTCCCTCTCAGTGGAACTGTAGAAGGGTTTTCCTCTAGACAGGGTCTTTACCAGGAAAGCAGTCTGCCTTATACCCACAATGAATATCTCAAGGCTAGAATTTTTCATTCTACTTACCTGGCACTGTTGTTGCTCTTCTGGGAGGCAGTGACATGGCTTGAAGTGCTCATTTTTTGCCATGGATCTTTGTATTTATATTTTTATCACTGCTGCCATTAGTGAGTCATCAATCCTCCAGGTTTCTCATGAAGAACTCGTGTTCCAGATCTGAACTGTTCGTGCTCTATCATCACAGATTTAATGATGTACAATGTGAGTAAACAAACTTTTGAAGAAACTTAATGTTGGAGTAACGATTTGTTCTGTCATGTAAGGGAGCTTTTACCATATAGGCAATTCTGTTCCAATTCCATTAGAAGCTAGCCTTGGGATCAATGTTCTAGTCGTGGTTTTTTCCCCATGTAGGTAGATAAATGCTTGAGCAGGGAAGGATAAAAAGAGGATCATCTTGTGTTTGCATTTGCAGAACATTAATTTTAACTTTGTACTAGACAAGCCATTGTTGGTCACTTCCAGAGCTTTCCAGAAGGAAATGGAGAGACTCAACCCTAAAATACTAAACGGG
>NW_010558633.1:2225-30578 GCF_000687285.1 Phaethon lepturus
GGGGGTGGGATGTTTTTGCTTTCTTCTTCTTCTTTCTGCATATTGGACAGAGATTTGAGCTTGGATTTTGTTTTGGTTTTCCGAGAAACTTCACAATAAGCCAAGTAGATTTCAATCAACCTCTGCACTTAATTCTTCTTTAATTAAAAAAAAAATTGATCAGAGTGAAAGCAGTTAATAAACAAATTGTCCAAAAGCACAGAGCAGAACTGCACTGTTGCATCAGCACCCTGGAGAGGAGCCCAGCTTCTGAGGTTGTAAATTTATTCCAGAAGTTGCAGTTCTGTCCGGTGTTACATACTAAATTTTCAGAACTTGGCTGAAACAAAAGGCCCAATGGTTTAGCACTGTCAAGCTAGCTTAGATTCACTGCCACAGCAATTGTATTATTAGGCACTTTTGCAATAGTATACTGTATACAGACTTACCTGAAACCTGACTGACTTCCCCCCCCCCTTTTTTTTTTTTTTCAGTTATTTGCTATTTTCATTTGTTGAACTATTTTCAGCATCTTAGTTGGCAATTTTCTATAATACTATCTTTTCCTAGGCAGTATGATTTTTTTCCCCTGGGAATTGGGTTACAAAAACCATCAAAAAAGGATTTATGCATAGTTTTTCTTAATAAAATAGGGTTGCTTTTTTTAGACAAGGTTTTAGTGGTTGAGGAATACTACCATTACTATATCAAAACATAACAAGTCACTCCCCAGTAAACACAGACTTTGGGCTAAAAGCAGAGATCAAACAGATCCCACGTGTCTGCATTGCTATTCTGGAATGTGATTTCTCTCCCAAGACTGACTTCAGAGGAGAGAATCCTAAAAAAGGATTGGTCACAGGAATAAATTACTATGTAGGCTTGCCAGAGTTAAGTCAAACAACTCACTTCTTGGACACCAAAACTGGGAACAAAATTGAAAGCCAGGATCATAGTAGAATAGCTAAGAACGTTCTTGAGGAAAAGTTGGAATTTTTTTCCACTTTTAAATATCAGCTGAATCAAACTTTCAGAGTATAGATGATAACATATATGACTGTGAGCCAGACATTTTCCGTATTGTTGGGAAACCAGGACAACATTGCTGCCTCAGTTCGTCCTTTTTAGAGACTAGACTGCCATTGCTGTTGTTGTCTGTCTAAAACTGTTTCTGGAACCTTGTTTTTCTCAGAGACATTTTGACAGAGTATGCTAAAATTACAGTGGATTTATATATAAAACACAGATACATTATCTAAGAAACAGAAATAGATAATGGTTTCTACCTTGAGCAAATTAAACTGTTGAAAGTTGAAAACTGCATTCAAAAAATAACACATGGCTGCAGTAGTAGTTACAGATAGTAGCTAAGTGACAATAAAATCAAGTTTGTGACCTATCTTTGTAAATGCTATATTTAGGAAAACCACAGACACCGGGATACCAAAAGATCTTTCCAGGTCCATGAAATAACATGATGTTTCTACTATCATCAATTGTTTGATCTCAATGTCTGGATTTCAACCTCTTTCCAACCGCCACACAGAACTTGGGACTTTTTTAAATATTAAATGAAGTATCCTCCATCTTGCTAAAAAAATGGTGTCTCGAGATATCATAAAGGCACCTGATTCTTTGAAATACTTGGAGATTCCATTTCAAATTGATAACAAAATATCTCCTGTGGATAAAGGTCTTGCATGTTCATATCTATGACTTAATTCAGAGTTGATTCTGAGGGCTTCTTTTAATTAAAGTTACCTATCTCAGTCACCCAGCGTTTTCCACACTGGATACTTGTAACTGACAAAAATATAATTTTTAGCTGGATATGCCTTCCACTTATTTAAATTTAAATGTTTTTATTTTTTATTATTATTTTAAATTTTTTTTATTTAAAAGAAATAATTGTTTTATTAAATAAACCACTTATTTAAGCTTAAACTCATGGGTTTCAGAGAATATTAGAAGCTATTAGGCTAAGTTCTGGCATTTTTAGTCATGTTGATTAGTACTGCACTGGCAATAATGCTTTTTAGAAAATTGAATGGTTTATGACAAATGCAATATAACATCATTAGAACTGGCATAGAGACACAGCCATTAAATGGAGACACTTCTGGGACATGAAGGCACCAAGACTCCATTAGACACAGGAGAAAATAAAATCTTGTCTGAAGTGCTGTCAGATATTGAAGGTGAACACTGAGGAAGTGAGATATTGCAAAGGGTTTATCTATGACACCATAATATAGTGCATTTGCATCAGAAAGAAAAGAACCATCAAGGCTTCTTGATTGAAAACCGATCAAGTGGAACAGTAAGCATTTCATACACAATGCTTGGAACCCAAGACATTCCCTTTTGTTCATGCATTTACCCATCTGCGTTAGAATAGAGTACAAACTTCTATTGACATGGATAATGACATCTTAAAGGATTTTACTCATAGAATGCAAGACAGAATTCTGCAGACTGAAGAGTATCCTGCTTCAAATATGGTTAAATAACAGAGAACAGAGTATGCATTATGTTATATTTATAACAAACCAGTACAAAGTCTGCAATTTTTTTACTCCAATGTTGTAATTGTAATTCAATAGAAACAAGATCATAGTTATCAGTGACTGAAACAATTGTCAGAACATATTTAATTAAAGGCTTAACTGTTCACTGGGTTCTATTTTTTGAGGTCAAGAAACTGGCAGGTAATGTGCATGTCAAAAGCCAGTCTATGACAGTCATGGTAGAACAATCTTCATCTGAAGATTGTTAAACACCAGTCAATGGAGCTGTAAATTTGGTGGAATGGTGTAAAAAGACTTAAAAGACTGTGGCTTATTGCAGACGCTGGAATGTCTACTTATGTGACTATGATACTCCTCTAGCTTCAGATAACCATTAGAAAGCAAAGATAAATTCAAGATTAAATGTCAAGTGTCAGAAAGCATTTTATGTTTTTCTTTAATAAGTTGGTTACAAGTCAGTCTTCTATTCTTAGGACATCTGGAAGGCTGATGTCTGAATTTGTGGTCAGCCATTTGCCAGCAGCAATATGCTTTGAACCTGAGAACAATGGCCTACAAGGAACATCTTCACAAAGGTATTGATTGCCATTTGAAGCCCTTTTTCAGGTGTCCTAAGGAAAGAATTCTGCAGTGAGCCAGGATATACGGGGCCTGATCTGAAGGAATTCTTATCCTGCTGAAACAGGCCAGAAACAAACTCATTCCCCAGTAATGAAGGAATGTAATACTTCAAGTCTGAGATCCATAGACAAGCTTGTAGAACAATAAACGGAATGTTATCTATATTATAATGGGTGCAAATATGAATAATTTCACTTATTTTCCGTTATATTTTGGATTACCATTACAGTTATTTCATTTTCCAAATAATACTCCAATAATGGTGTAGTTTGATCCACTTTCTACGCCATTTCATTTTTAGGCTCTTCTACTGCGGCACTGAGCAGGGTCTAGGGAAAACACCGGGAAGAATTGTGTATAAAACTAAGGAAATCATTGGCATGAATTTGGAATTAATGAAAAATGCATCCCGTTTACTTTACAAGTAAGAAGCAAATAGTTAATTTGGTGTTGAAACTAACAGATATGATCACATAGACTACTGGTGAGGACATTTTTCTTAATAATCCAACAGCTCTGCCAACTGGCATGGCAACATATTCCTTAGGTGAGAATGTATTTTTTTATTTAAAAAAAAAAAGGGGGGGAAGTTTCCTGGCACTACAGCTAAAAACAGAGGCTTGGGAATGTGACATTTTCCTCCAATATAGCCTGAAAGCTCAAGAGCCAGATGAGCCACACACAGAGGTACTGTGAGTAAATGTAAATTTTGCTTACCTAGGATTTGTCTATACCAGACTAGCAGGTAGCAGGGGTTTTTTTGTAGATTTTACAACTGGCACAAATGTTAATCCTGCACTTTTTTTTTTTTTTTCCTATTTCCAAACATGAACAACAGAAATTAGTAGTGGGCTGTTGCACAGAGCTTCTCTGACAGCTCAGAGACCGAGTTCTTGTGTAGTGAATGAGGTCAAAACCTCAGGTCTTTCTGGAAGTTTTGAAAGGGGGGAGGGGCTGGCATAATGGTCTAGAGAAAGCAAGCTGATGGTAGGCAAGCGAGAGCATTCAACTTGCGCATCCCTAAAATGCTGAATGAGCCAAACTGCTGGAACCTAATCTGCAAGATCAGGTCCGAAGGAGCTCTAGATTTACCTGGGGCCTTAGCAAATCAGATCTCTCAAAACCAAGTAATGTTAATTATGTGGAGAGCCAGGCTTCAAAAGGTTGGGCTTGTGGGTGCTACTTTAATGCTAGTGATAGTAGAGCATGAAAATACATGCTGGTGTGCAATACCGATTCAGACTCAAGACTAACTTTCCCCAGGTATGAACTGGATAAGCAGCTGAAGTTTATACAGACCTGGCAGTTCATGTCAGTGAAGGATCAAAGCCATGAAATCCCAGGAGGTAAAATTCTGATAATAAACGAGTAATGTTAATTAAATCATTTGGGCTAAATAGAAAACCCCAGCCATTTATTTCTAGTTTTTATATCGCCATCTCAACTGCCTGACTTAAGAGAATTGCAGGGGGGTGGGGGGGGCTGTGGTGTGTGGAGAATACATCACATTCTACTATTCTTGCACAGGAAAATCTATCTATACTAGAAATAGTGCAGTTACTTTTATAGCTAAAGAAAAGAGCACTGGAAATGCATGGTCTCCAATAATGAAAATAGGATTAGCGAGATTCCTTCCTGCTGGCAAGTAAAGCTCTAAATATTCTGTACACTCACCCACAACCTCACCCACTCATGATGAAAGTAACTTTAATTCTTGGTCATGGCAAAGGTGGTGCACAAATACTTAGTTTCACGGATGCCTACATCAATATTTGGTAAGAATATAAACCTTCTCTTTAGCTGCATGCTAGCCAGCCTGTCCGTGCTTATAGCCAAGATTATACAGCATTCAGGAGTAAATCTAAATATACCTCTTGTATGCAAGGCCCATAACCTTTGAATGCCAGGCCTGCAGTAGAGTATGTTTGAATCATGTAAACTTAAGTAACATGAAGTAACCTAGAGCTTATGAATAATTCCGCAACAGTACAGAGCACACCTTGACATGTTACCTGTATTACATTCCAATTTTTTTTCCTGTATTGCAGAGATAAAATTTTAATTAAAAGTATTTTGAGATTATTTACCATAAAAGCACAGTTTCTCTGGGGTGGTTTCTTCAAGCTCTCTTGGTTCCTTGCTCATCTTACAATTAATATCATCTCTGTTTGTTGGCTGTTTTTCCTAGCTCAGTGACTACAGCCTACTGTTTTTTCAATCTATTCCTTTTAGCAGGCCAGTCTGTGTTAAAAAAACCCAAACAAACCAAGCACCCCAAACAAAAATGAAAAAGACACCAACAAACAAAAAGCCCAAGTTTTTTTTTTTTAATGTACAGTTTTTTATAGAACACTACAACTAAGAAAAATGTGAAACTATAATTCTCACTATAATTGTAATTTCTGAGGTGCCTGATCTTGCAGTCCTTCAGTTTAACCACTGCAAAAAGAAAAGGGGAAAAAAGTCTCAGGATCTGATCCTAGGTTATTTTTGCTTTCTCACAAGCATATTAAGAACAATATAATACTTTCAATTTCCTTAACGGGGCTTTGGGTCAATCATCACCCCAACTATAAGATTTGCTTTGGAAATTCAAGGAGGGAAAAGCTGAAAATTTTAGTGCAAGATGAGCATCCTGGGATGATCACCTAATCCACTTTTCTTCACCAAGATCTTGCCAAACAAAAAGATACTCTTCTTTTCAGCTAGCATATGTATATCTCCACTGGTTTCAGTGCGGTTACAGGCATGAAGATCCGGTGACGTTGGAAACAAAATCCAGCCCAATAATTCTCAACATATATACTTTAAATCAATCAGCTTCATCCTTTTTCACCAGGAGGCTGAGGTAATTCTTGAAAAAGAAAGGGAGAAGGGGTACATGTTGAGTGAGTGCTCAGCTGGGATCCAGAGATCCAGAGTCACCCTTTTCAATCCATGTAATGGATTCATCATTTGGCTGAATCCATTCAGTGCTGCTCTTTTCAGTCTCTAAGCAGGTGAAAAATTACCACGTTATTACTGGAAGATGCTGTGTTGATGCAGTGTGAGCATTAAAGCTGGCAAGATGAAAAAAAAAAAAAAAAAAGAAGAGGCTGTTAGCATAAGCAGTATTTGACCTAAGTGGCAATGATCTCCATAACGAACACCCTGTGATGGATATCAATAGACACCTAACTCATGGAGCACTGCTCATTTCTCTGGAGACGTACATCTTTACTTTACACCCAGGTGAATATCTCAGCAATCTTCCAGTGCATTGCTTACTTTTATTTCTTGTCCTTATCCCCACGCAAGGGTAAACACACTCCCCTCTAAGATACCTCAGTGTGCTGTTTTACAGCTCCTGCTTTTCTGAGAACATCTCCCTAGCTATCCAGAGTCTTCAGAGCACTTTTCCTATGAGCTTTGCACCAGTATCATCTGTGGATCTTCTCTGAAGACTAGTATTTTGAACAGTAAATAGCAACAATTTTATTTGCAGTGTTATTCTGGGATCACTAGAACTAAAGAAGCAGACTTCCTTACGCAGATGATTTCTATGTAATCAAAATTCTCTTACGGAGTTTCTACCTGTTCCCGTCGTTAGGGTGTAACCAGGTCTCTTTCTTCCCACCAGATACATATTACCCCAAGACTCTCTCCCCATCCAGGAAACTGGACTGGAATCAGCCAGTAGGTTCTGGAAATATTTGCACATAGACACTGGCACTGTAACTGCAAAAGCTGTGTTTCCAGCGGTCTGCTGTAGGGACCAAAGTGGGACCTCCTCTGAACATGGAGTGGGTGCTGCCTTGTTATTGCTGTCTCTGAATTCCTGTCAAGGGACTAAGCCTGGACTATACTGCCATAAGATCACAGTCTGTGCTGAGAAGTCTCAATTCACCTCACCATGAGGCAATAAGGCCACATTGCTGGGAACAGTATTCAAGAATACCACTTTCTTTTGCTGGAAATGCCGACATCATCTCTATTCCTTGCACAGAAAGGCTCATTTCAGTATTTTGGAAAAGAGAGAGGAAAATGAAGAAATCATTGCCAGGCTTTGTCTTAAATCACCACATACTCATGGCAGCTCTGCAGTTTTCTTGCATGATATCATAGCTGTTCAGCAACAATTTTTCCTGTTGTCTTTCACCTACAGTTATCTTGATGAGTGCCACCGAACAGTCCAACCGAATCTTTAATACCTCCTGTGCAGAACAGTTTAGTAGATGTTATTCACAGATTGTTCTTTCCAGTCCGGGAACAGGCATCTCCTCTATCAGGAGCATTCAGAAACAACAAGAAAGGAGAAGTGCATGGGTCCTGCCCATACTTTGAAGAGTAGTATTCCTAGAATCTATTCCCAGTTCTGGAAGAATAGTCAAAACGCTCTTTATTCCCAAAATTGCTTGCCACCACCTTCTGAGTGCAAGAATTGCAGCAGTAAGTATTAGCACAACTGTCCAGACATCTTGTACATCTTTGGTTAATCTGTTAATTAAGAGGTTTCCAGATTCCATTATTACAGGCTCTTTCTGGTGGAGCTTTACTGCAACAGCTCCAGCACTCTCACTGTTAGAGGTTTTTACATTCTTCTATTTACAGTGACTCTGCTACACAGGTTTTATAAATGTTTCATAAAGTGTATGAACTTAGAGCTCTCATCTGCATAACATTAATAAGTATAGGCATTCATGCCTCCCAGTATTTAATAGCATCTTTTTCTGATCTTTTTACTACTGCTGTTATGGGGCATCAAGCTACAGCAGGAGAAGGAAGAAAAAAAAAACAAACCCAAAAAACCAAACCAAACCAAACCAAAACAAATCACTTACCCTTTGTAATTTCCATTACTTAAATGTTCCTCAGGAGCCAGAGAGTCCTGACCTTAATTTATTGTGCAGACCCCAACTTACTGATCAATTCGAGTGGAGTGGAGTAACTCCACATAGCTAGGATGGCTGCTACAGTGAGACACATAAATTAGCAAAGACCTGACAGGTGTTTCATGAAGGACACCTGTACCTAATTAACTCCTAAAATGTTGGTCATCATGAATTTAAGTCACCTCAAAATAAAAAAAAACCAGAAAAACAAAAAACAAAGAGCTGGGCCAAGACCACCTGCCAAAAAATTCAAGATTTATTTATTTGACCACCCCCACCCTTCAAACAAGGGTGAAGTTGTTGCCCAGTATGAGCTCCCCGAGGTGTGATTTTAACTTGTGTTAACTTTCAGTATCCTAGACTGACATATTCAGATTTGCTCTGTATTGATCTGACTTACATCTGTAGACAGATATGAATGAAAACAGTCAAAAGGTGAGCTCTGAAATGAGGCATTGTAAGACAATTGTGTGTGTATAGGATGCTCCCAGGAAAGTTTATGTTGTTTTTTCCCCAGCTTTTGTTATTCAAAGAGGAGCTAAAGTGTCCTCTGTTCTGCTCACCCCACCCTGTCCCCACCCCTCTTTTTCAGAGGAAATTGTTTTCCCCAATTGAAGGAAAACTATTCTTAGTGACCCGTACAAAAAAATCGTAGGCTTCTGATTTTTGACTGTATAGCCAAGACAAAATATTGAAGTAAAACAGGTACTTGCTCCAGAAACAATCATTCTTTAATTGAAAGATTTTGTTAACTTGTTTCTCATGGAAAATTTGATCTTCAACTGGCTTGCTAAAATATTTGCTAAGACCCAACCCATGTTATTGTTCACAAAGAATAGTTCACAAATGAAACTGCAACAAGCTAGTATCTGGAACATTCAGTTCTTTCAAGAATATGGTTTGTCTATAAAAATAATGTTTTATGAACACTGTAATGAGGCTCACATTCTGACCTGGAACACTTTATGAAAACTCTTGAAGACCTGTGTGCCAAATAAGGCTAGCGAGTAATTTCACGTGGGTAAATAAAGTACTGAAGTAAACATAGGAAGGATAACACCCTTTTTCTTATAGAAGAAACAGTCTCTTTCTTATAGCCAAAATCTACAGTCCATATTTACACCATAATGAATGGGCAACTATTGACTTAGTGCTCCAGAAAAACCTAAATGCGCAAATAACAGTTTCAGTGTAGTCAGCTCTATTTTTAAAGACCTACCAAACATCTTATTAAGCAGTCCCAAATCACCTCAGAGCAGCATGGTTTGCCTACCTTTTACTCTGTGCCTCTGAATGGTGAGGGCTGTACTTACCTCTATTCCATATAGGACACAACACTTCCCTGCGGAAGAAGCAGGTTCTCCTTCACCATGAAAAACTACAGGTATTAACTAGTGATGCAAAAACACAGGATAAATAAATATATTATTTTCAGCATATCAAGTTCACAGTTACTACACGGGAATGCTAAACCACAGATGAAATAACAAAATATTTGAGAGAAATTTATTACAAAAAGATACAGGAACTGTCTGTTGATAAATATAGTTTACTTTTTAGACTTATATCCATGTGCAACTGCAACAAATGGCATAGGTATTTAACAACAAGGGGAAAACCAGGGAACAACACGCATAATAGACAAGAAATGCCACATTCTATCAGCATGGACTCAGTATTGCTTTGCACTGCAAATTGCTGCACAAAATCACAAGCCAAGCCCTCAAAATTGCAAGTCTGTATTTAAAGCTAAGTAATTCAAAACTGAAACAGTGAGTTCCTATTACTTATCTTCTGGTTTTTGAGGCTTTAGAGTTGATATTGAAAGACTTTTCTCCCATGCTGTCACAGCTTTAGGCTTATTTATTGCTTCCAAGAAAAGCTGGGATTCCTGCATGACTGAAAGACATAAAACTTGCAAGAATCACAGCAAATTTTGTACAATTTGATTGAACTCACAGACTTTAGTAACATAGTTTATTCATCAATTAGGCAAATAATTTAATCTTTGTCTTCATGCATGAATTAGCAGGATATATTTCTAGCTAGTTTTACAGGTTGATAAGCATGAAGTACAACATTTCAGACTGAAACAGAGAAGTTAACCAACGTTTGAGTAGAGTCCAAAAAAAGCCTTAATAAGCCAATTTCTGGCTTCTTACTTTACGCTTATGCTGTCTCTCTTCAATACATGTACTTTCACAAGTCTTTTCACACAGTTTCCTGGACTAATTTATACACTTACTCTTAAGCAGTCTAGACTCATGTTTCACATGAACCTAACTTTCTCCCACTTTGTATCTGTGTGTATAATACATATATAATACATACATATACATATAAAAGTATAAGCAAAGCCTAGCACACAGAGAACTTGCTGGCATTAGGAAAGCATTTGGCCTTAGTAGCCCAAACACAATGATTGTCAGCTGGGTGGAGTCAGTGCAACTCTACCGAAGAGCTCCTAGGCATGAGGATTTCAATAGAACTCAGTCTGAAAAATAAAGGGCATGGATGACCATTAAAGCAAAACAGTTATGAGCACAAACAAACAAAAAGAAACTCACAAACTACATCATCAGAATTCAATAAAGTTTCATTTTGTGTTGTCATTTATTTGCTACAAGACAGTGGTGTAAAATGCTGCATCCAGAAAATCTTTAAGCAATCTTTAGGTAACCACTATCTAGATAGAAGTCTTTAAAAAATGCTCATCAACCTAGTAGGAACTTTCTTTTTTCCTCCTTGAGTGTTCTGTTGATAGCAGAAGCCGGATTTTAATGGCTGTCCAGATGAATGTGCATTAAAAAGCCTCCTGACAGTTTTGCAGGTGAAAAATCTTGGCAGGATATAAAGTAAGACCAGAGGAGGTATAAAATCTATCCCTAAGAACTCTAACTGAGAAGCAACAGAGTTATGCAGGAAATGTTAGAATCAAAATCTTAGTAAAGAATGAATCTTAGTAATGAATAACACAGTAAGGCTAGCACCCTCCTCTACAATACCAGTTTTTGACAAATTTCTCCTCTTTCCTATCATGGTTATTTAAATTAAACTGTGTTATATTTAGGCTTTGGATAACAACGTCATTGTTCATTGTGCTGGTTTGGTCATTAATATTCACCTCTAGCAACTGGCACCATCAAGTCGTGGTATTCTGCAAATACTTCTGTAGAACTGACAACTGTGTAAGATCAATCAGAGAGATTCAAGTGCTCTGCTTGAGGGCAGGAACATCTTCAGTCATGTCTTGCAAAGCAGATGCAGTCTGTAGTGCATGGCAGAGTCCTCTTTATACCACAGACTCTTCATGAAGGGGCCAGCAAAGACACATAAAAGTGAAGGTCGATCTGATGCAGAAGAGCTGCCACTGGGATGGTTCTTCCAGACAAAAGAAAACCAGCATCCTGCCATTCAATCATGCAGACAAATGCCAAGCCTAGCAAACGTCCAGTAATGGGCTGCTGGGTTTGTGCTGCAATGCACAAAAGTGTTGGAGACCTCACAGTGATATAACCAGGCTGAAGACTGTGCTAAAGTCATGTGTTTATTCACCCACACTGGGAAAACATTGTGAAAACTGCCTCTCACTTGATCCAAGTGTTCAGGATTCATTACTACACACTTCTTTCCATATTTAGCACAGACATTTAGGGAAAAAAAATATGTGAAGTATGTAAAAATGTATACAATATGTCATGACAAAAAAGAAAGAGTTGCTTTTGTGTTACGGAATCACTGCTGGATTTTGGCTATGACTGATTCAGTGATTTTTTTTTCTGGTCTGATTTTCACCAACTGTCCAATTCCAACACATTGTCAGCAAATGTATTTTTGGCTACAACCAAGTTATTGCTCTTTCAAGTGGTAACACACCTGAGCTGGAAAACAAAGTCAGAATAAACCAAAGAGTGAGTTCAAGTGAGATCAGAACTCAGATGGAATGAACCACCTGCTACTCTGAATTCAGCAGATGACACCAACCAAAAAGGTGACCTGCATGACATAGCCGTACTTCAGACTTAGGGCTCACACCGGTCTCTACAGTAGGCCAAAGAAGAACGTACTCATACTTAAGAGAAAAGGGGAGGACATTTGCATCCACATAAGGCTTGAGTCTGTTTTGGCTGGGTGCTTTTTTTCAGCTTGGTGACTTCTAGATCATATAAAGAATGCTGAAAGGTTTTCCTTCTCCATTCCACAGATCTAGATGTTCAACTCACAGGCAGGAAATACCTTTGTCCTCCCTTTGTATGTTTTCCTGGAGTTTGGTCATTCATGAACTCATTCACACATACGTAACCATTCCCAAACAGCCAGTAATTTGTGGGAATAAGTCTGCACAGAGATACATGAACTAGCAGGAACAAGCCCTGTATAACAGCAGCCCATAACATGATTCTGCAGGTTTGAGACATTCAACATTTGCAGAAACAATATTAGCAACTTGGTATTCTGAGAGAAGAAAGGAAAAGTCAAGGACATTCTATAGAGAGTGAACTGAAAATAGGAAAGCATTAATTTAGCTCCTTATAGGCAGCACTGCCTGCTGTTAAGCCAGCTGGACAGCTGACATACCCATTAACCACTAGGAATCACACTCTGCCCACATATGATAAAACAGGAACTGTTTTCTAGGTCAGTGTGGCTGAGTAACCCATCCTGACAAAGTCCACATTGAAGATCCTCCTGTGTTCTCTGTCGGCTCTGGTGTTGCTTGTTTTGAAGTGGGGGACAAATGGATTCCTTTATGCCACTAACTTAGGACTATCACAACTTTTGCACCTAAAATAAAAACTCTTTGATGAGAAGAAAAATAAATTCCATGCAAGACAAGTATCTATCATGATACTCATCCTGCAATGCTGGAGGAGGATATAACCTAGCTCCAGTAACAAATCAATTGTCCTTGCACTACCCATTGTAAATAACACATATATTTACTTAGGGCACTGGAACAGGACGACATGCATGCTTGATGCTGAAGAAAAGCCTGTTCATGCCTGTTATACCGGAGAGCTTGTACAAGATTAATTCTTAAAAACTAATTGTGTTTCTTAGATTCTTAGAATCTTTTACTATGAAACAAATGAGACCGCTTGTAAGGTATGCCACCTGATTTGGTCCCACCTGAGCACTTTCAAAGATGGAAACTTGAGTTATCACTTAGCTGAAGAAAAAGGAAAAACCACTGACATGTAGGTCTGAAAGTACTTAAAGTGGTATCCAAATCTCTGCTTTGCACTGGTTCTCTATGGTGTGTAGCCTCTCGGATCTTACTGGACCAATACCATGCTACAGTGGAAGCTAGTGTAGTGGTCCAACTGTATTACACAGGAAACATCCATGCCAGAGAGGAGACAGTTCTAGTAATTTTTTATTTGCCAGGCTCTAATTCTGCAACTTGCCCATTTAAATTAAATACAAATCAATCACAGGATGTTATAAAAGTGTCCCACAAAGAAACATTTGCTATTAACAGAACAGAAAGGTGACACATCAAATACACCAGTTATAATAAAACCAGCATTCTTTATTACCCCATATGTATGCAAACAGGACAGGGAAGTGTCTGTCCTGTGGCTTTTAGCTGAAACCGGTTTTAGGAGTTTTGATCTCCATCAGTTGAGACAGGCAAGCTCAGTGTTACCCACCCATGCAAGCTCCACTATACGTTACTTGCCATAGTGAAGAGCAAGCACCATGAAGTACCTGGCAGTGGTGAAATGTCCTCATACTATGAAGTCCATCAGAAGGCAGAAAAACTCCCTTTCTCAAATGCATTTACAGATGTAAATCATTAGGTAGTGACTGCCAAAGCACAGAAGGTGCTTAACTGTTCCTTGTTTCAATTACTTCAAACAAATACTGTGATAAGCTTCAGGTGGTGACAAATGCCTGTGACCAAAGCACTTGGCACTAGAACTGGCCTCTTCCTTAGATAGACTCTGCAAGTGGAACAGTGCTTATCCACATGCTCCGCTATTCCATGGAAGAGGTATGAGGCTGCACCACATGCAGCCAGCTGGGTAGACAGGGTGCCATTGGAGGCACCTGGGAACAACAGTCAGCGGTGAATTTATGGTGCACGGCACCTTGAAAGAGCACAGAAGATAAAGGCACAAAAATAAAATAATTCTTGAAGTAGTATTCTGCTCAGAAAAGCACCTGGTCATTTTGTGGATAAACACTTTCCTCACTTTTAAAGACAAAAATATGAATATTTTTTCCAGTTCTCCAAGGAACATCCATGTTAATGACAAAACTATTAAATATCCTACACACACTACTATGGTAGGGGACAGAACTTCTGGACAGAATTCTCAGGATAGAATTCTATGATTCTATAACTTCTACCTTGCAGCCCTTATCATGAGGTGGGGAATCACCATGGGTGCAGAATTTGACCCTTATGTCCTCACAACACCCTTGTGAGGTAGATAGATACCATGACATCTGCTTCAGAGGCACAAACTGAGGCAAAAAGAGGTGAACGGTTTTGTGTAAAGGCTGCACAGCAAACCTGGGAGAACTCAGGTCATGCCCACAGATCTCCCCACTGTAACACACTGCCTTACCTCCCACCCAACTTCATCTCCAGGGCTGAATGAAAAGCATCCACATACCACTGACAAAAGACACCTGTAGACTACTTCTGCTTCAGAAATGACATAAACAGGTGCTACAAAACACTTTTCTCACAGGACTTGAATTCCAAAGTACACAAGGCAACTCCTATTCCTGTCAGCCAGCACAAGTCCTAATACCTGGGCCCCCAAATTCTTACAACGCCTTCAATTAGAGCCTTTCTCATGCCTTGTCTCCACTCCAAAATTCCAGAGTTAATTAATAAGGCACATCAGGGGCTAATCCGTGGACTTTCACAACAGGTGTGAAGTCCTCCAGGACACTGGTCATTTCTGTGCTGGCACTAACAAAACACTCGTTAGCATGTGAAACCACACCCTGTGGCAGAAAGGGGGAAAGGCTCCTGGCCCTGCCAGTGCCACTATGCAAGAAACACAAAGCCAGCCTTAATTCATCATTGCCCAAGACATCAGCTGAATCATGACCAGCATGGAATTATGTTTTCTCAACCCTCAATAAGGGTGTCTAAATGCAGTGAGATTTGGGAGTGAAAACAAGGCAACGGAAAATGTGTTGGATGTTCTCTTGGAAGAATTCCACCACATGGTTGAGGCCTGACTAAAAACATAACATAACATAACACAACGCAATATACTCTTCCTTTCTTCGTCACTAGATAAGTGACAACAGGGATTTCTCTGTACAACTGCTGACTTGTGGACGTACGTAATAGTTAATGAATTTTCAGCCCCTGCCTGAGTGCAGTGTTCAACACTAATGATTTACAAGTACATACCAGTGAAACCATTTGATACAACAGCCTGCCCTCTCTTTATTTAAAGTTTTGATAAATTCTAAATCTCGACCTTGATCAGAGGTACAACGGATTACTTGATCGTACTTATGATCCAGACACATGATCCTTAGGGTTGTGTAATTAAACAGCACTTTTGGTTTTAGCACAACCGAAATAAATTTGAGTTGGTTCATGCCTAAACTGATGTGTGGTTCCTGGACGACAGCAAACACCTGACACTGGATCTGAAACTCTATATAGGGCTTCGGACAATAGGGAGTAGTATTAAGGGTCCTTTCCTTGTTTAACACATGAGTTCTTCACTGCTCACTGGTTAGTTGTGCTGTTTGCCCAGGTTGGGAATGTGTCCAGCTCAAACATAGGTCTTCCCCATGTGTTGATGGCCAGTGTGACACAGAAGACTCCAATGATGTTCATCACTATTCCAGATCTAACCTGTGAAGACAAAAGTCCAAACCAAAAACAATAACCAAACACCAGCACAGCAAATTGCAGCAAGGCCTATTTGTACATAGACAAGACAGACACATGGTCAACTACATCACAGAAATAGCCACTGTACCCACTGCCCTACATTCTTGCTTAGGTGGAAATACCAGGGAACACACTGTGCAAAGCCTTTGAACATTTTGCTGTATAACTAGTCTAGGAGTTTTAAGGCATGTATAAGAAATTGCTGTTATTAGTTAAAGAACAGCTTCTGCCCCCTTCAAGTCTCCAGTTAGAGAACTGATAATGTTTGGGTGTTCGGTACAGAACCTGGCACTGTGTGGTCTTGCAGGCAATCAGAGGACCAGAGCCTAGGGCAACTGATTGTTACCTTCTGCTTTCAGCTCCCGTGGTGGAAACAAGGCTTCAGCTACACTCGCTAAAGCCCCAGATGACTGACTGGAAAGCACTGACTGCATTTTAACCCTTCAGTGTTTAAGAGACTTATGACTTGTCAGTTTTTAATTTCAATTGGGCTGGCCTGTATGTCTGCCAAAGCCTGTGAGAAAGGTACTGTTACTTCAGAGATGCAAACCTTTATTGGAATATTAACACCCCATAAGAGAGGGGCATAGAGTGGTAGTTACAGTCCATAAGAGCTTCCTTTCAAAGCTCTTTCAAAGTACTTTTGAACTACTTGGCTAAGAAAATTAAATTCTCACAATATTTCGGGATAAAAGCAATGGAGAGCTGAAGATAAGAGACCAGGTAATTATCATCTTACCATATCCAAAACACGGATGTGGCCGTAGGAAAACACTATCGCATTTGGTGGTGTTGCAACAGGTAGCATGAAGGCAAAGGAAGCACTGAGAGTACCAGGCAGCATAACATACAAAGGATGGATCTTGATAGATGCAGCCTGCAATGAAATGGAGAGACATATTGGAGGTGTTCCAAAAGAAAAGCATACAGAACATGCTCATTTTGTTTCCTGGTATTAGATTATCAGAGTAATTGACAACCATTTTATTCTGAAATCCACATATGCTTAAAGATAATTTTGCCCTCGTTTCCTTTCCCACAATACTTAAAAACAATGCTTGAGTCTTTCTTGTTGTTTGTTTTGCTCTGTGGTATGGTATAATTTGGAGTTCTGGTCAAATTTATGCAACAGTCTTTTCTTTGACCTTGGACCACACTTTTGCCAGGGTAACACAGGGATGGGATTATAATCACCAAGACATGTGGAGTAATACTCCGAGATGTTACATAAACTCTGTGGGACTCAGAACTTAAGTGCCAATTTAAGTTACTAATAGCTCAGCACCTTGATTGGGATAATTTTACTTTGATGAAACAGTCTAGAATAAAGCAGTTGTACTTTCCAAATTAAAGAACAAAGTAACCTATTTTTCCCTTTATGCTACAATTTCCATTCTGCTCAGAAAAGGCAGCAACATTTATCAGGTTTTCCACCACAAGTTTTAAAATGTTTGTTCTGGCTTCCTATGGAAAATGACACGTTTCTAATAATCAGGCCTACCATTTTCTATATTCTAGCATAAAACCATGAAGATGAAGGAACCATTCAAAGGGATGAATAGTGCTGGATTTTGTTTTCATTTGGATTTTTTGTGTGTGTGTTTTTCCAGTTCTGAGATGATGGTTCAAATACAAAATGACCAGAAGTAACTGATGTTTGTTGATTAAAGCGACTGTATTAAAGAAGTGACTCTCACTTCACTTTCTCCAGGGCCAAGGGACACACCTCACAGGAGACTTGAACTGGCTTCCTTTCAGTGAGGGTACCATGGGGTAGGCATCCTGAATTAGCTTCTTCCCCCAAGAAGTTGGTTCTCAGGCTTCAGGCATATACGTAGGGCAGACTGGAGAAAGTTGGCATTCCCACTCTCTGTCTACGTATGATGCTATAAACATAGCGGTGAACACCAGCTAAAATCAGTAGCCATTATGGTATACTGTCAGGTGGACTGTTTCATTACTGGCTTTCAGATTAATGTTGCAGCAACATTCAAGACAATAAATACGATATTGCTTTGCCTCTAGAGACTGTCAGTTTAACTGATTTTGTAACAGGATGGAAGTAATCTTACCATGGATGAAAAGACAGGTAGGAAGAGGGTGGCTGTGGCAACATTACTGGTACATTCGGTGAAGACAGCTATAATAAGTGAAAGTACTGTTGCAATGGCCCATGGTGGGATTGATCCTAGTGGAGTCATTTGATGACCCAGCCAAGCTGAGAGCCCAGAGTTCTGACAAGAAAAAAGTGGGTTTCAGTGAGGCTTAGAACCCCTAGCTCATGAACAAGGGCTCATGTTATGTGTAACATTCCTACCAAATAATGCTAAATGACTCCTGAATTATATAAACACCATCCAGGAAAGTACAATGATCTGTAACAAACACTAAAAGAAATTCCTTGCCAACTAGACATAATACTGAGTCCATAATACTTATTTTTCTGGAAACCAAATGTTGTGATTTAACTAGGACACCAAATACTTCCTCACACTTTGGTTACAAAATTATGTTTTTTTGCTAACAGAAACAATTATTGCTGAGACTATTGCAAATATTTAATGTATCACTCAGAAGTGTCCTGGCATGTTCTTCTAAGGTTTCTAAAGATACTGAAGCTGTATGAATGCTCTACTGTAGCAACATAGGCAGTGATTGACTCAGCTTACAAAATCTTTGACTTGATGGCTTCTAATGCTCTGGAGCTTTTAATAACATATGTATGATGTATGTAGATGAATGTAAGTCCCTAGAGCTTTAATTTAATTTGCCCCACGGTTTAAAACTACCTAGCCACAAAATTTAGCTCTGAATATGAATTTCCCCAAAGCATTGCATTGTTGATAGCTAAGGCTTGCTTTGATTTAGATGCATCTTAGCAGTGATGAAAGAAACAATATGGTTCACCTCAACATTCTTTCCTGTTTTGGGAATTCAGATGCCTTTTCTGTGAATTTATGAATACAGGATCAAACCATGGGCTTACGGAATGCAGCATATTGCCTGGCAACAGCCACTGACAAGAAGTTCAAGAAACCCCACTGTACAGAATTTTGGAAGATATCTACCCACAATGATTTTCTTCCTGACCACTTCAGTAGTGGTTTCGTTTAAATCTGAAGTGATATATCCTTTAAACAAACCTCAAATGGTTCTGAAAATCTTACAAGTGTTATCTATACTTCTATTTTTCAGCCAGGGCTGGGATTGGGATGATATTAGAATTAAGAAAAGCTGCTTTTCTGGTCTGTCCAGCCAGTGAAGATCCCAAACTACTCAGCAGCCTCCAAGAGGTAAGACAAATTGAAGAAATTTGGTCAGAGCACACAAATTCCTGAAAAAGAGGCACAAACATTCACCCCTCCTCACAGATCTGCCTCCAGATCTGAACATCTCTACTGGGTTTGGCTTTGGGTGCATGCCCAGTAATACAGGACTAGATAACAAACCAGGGAAGTTCGCCTTTGAGTCAGAGAAAAACAGATGTCAGGACATACTGCGCTTGCATCAGCCAAAGCAAAACCTCCTCCCAGCAGCAGCACAATGCTCCAGGGCATCTTCCTCTGAACCACATTCCAGTCTAGCAGCGGGGCTGATAAAAATGGCTTTTTTATATCTGAAGTGAGAAATGAAAAGCAGAACATGTTTTAGGAGAGTGAAGACATTTTGTCTCCTGTTCTATGATACTAGGGAAATGCATATTACTGAGAAACCTGCACAGGGTAAAGGTAATACATATGAGCTGGGACCACGCCCCAGCCCTACCCAAGATGTGAGGGAGGTGAGCTACCCTGAAGAACCGCATGCAAATCCAGGACACGTTTCTGCTGTTAGCTGGAGCTGGCTAACTGTTCCACAGTGTTACAATTCCTCTTTTAAATACCTTCTTCAGTCTGTTCAGGGTCAGACATGCTTGGATTCCAGCCTATGAATTTGGGTTTATTAGCAGGAAGGATAAACAGTAGCAGGGCAATAAACACAGCAGGAGCAGAATCAGTGATATACCTAAAGAAGAAAAGAGAAAATAGCTTAGAAAATAGACATCTTTCTCCTAGAAGATGGCTGCCTTCCAGCATGGCAATCACTGCTCTTTGTCATCCTGGTTGGGGCTTGTACATTAGCAAAATGGGTCATTAGTTCATGACTGAGGTCTCTCAGACCTGCCACAACACCAATACAGTAATAAAAGTAACTAGCTACAATACGCATTAATAACCAGTCACAGATGATGACAAGTCCTGAGAGCAGGGTTCCTTCTCTGTGGTGAAGCCAAGATTCAATAGTTGTATCTCAAAGAAAGATGTATAAAGACATGAATGTCCCGTTGTACATTTAATGTTCTTAATATGCCACGGACATTATGTGAAGAAGGCATTCAAAGGACTGAATCAATTTCCCAGTGAGTTCTAAGCTATTGTTTAGAGGTGATATTATCAAATATTCAAATGACACTGCAACTGATTGGAGCTCATACAAACAAAATACTAACGCGTACATCAGTGTAACTGAGACCAGCATTACAGAATTTTCCTTTAGGACGTTCAGCTTGCTCCATGTCCCAGTCTCCAGACTTCATTGCAGTACAAACTGTCAAACAACAGATCAATTGGTGATCTCACGCACAAGCAATAGGATCAAGCCCAGCAAACATGAATTCAGATAAGGTTGGAATGAATGATCCCGCAGTAAAAATGGAATGTAAGAGCAAGGGAATCTGATGCACAGCCAAGAGGGTACAGGATGAAAAAAACCCTAAAAACTTACTTTTCTCCTTCTGGGAAGAGCCTGGTGGCCCAGCCTTTTACAAAGCCTGGGTGTCTGGAAAACCACAAGAGAACCAGCAAGACAAACATTAGGAGGACATTGAATTCAGCATAAGAGATTGGGCCTAATTTCTTCATTTCTGCCTTCAGCACGTTGTATGCAGCTTTTTCTTTAGCAGTTCTCTCTGTCCCACAGCCCCAGCTTTTTTTAAAGCTTTAAGAAAAAGGGAGAAGAAAATAGTGTAAGTAAGTATGACCATATTATTATTACACGGATTTAACATGCTTGCCACTCTGAAGCTGTCGCTCCGGGGGACAGACACAGACTACAGCAGAGGCCAGGAACAAAGAATTGGCAACAGTGTCAAAGTATTTCATGGGGACATGCCAGCTCTCACCGAAGAATGGGGTCTATGAACGGATGTAAGTCTCTCCAGTTTGGAGCAACCTGGAATGAAAAACTCAGTTTTGAATCAAGGGTAGCAAAACAGATATGCTAGCTCTCCTAGGGTTGAAATTCTCAGCTATGAAATTGAAAATTAAAAAGGCAATTCTGTCTGAATGTTAAGAACGTATAAAGCTTATAAATAAAGCTTAGTGCAAATCCCATAAACACAAAAGGTTTCCAGACCTCAAAAGTTACAGTAATAAAATTACTCATTTTATGAGTTGCTGTATAATGGAACTGCTCTCTGCTACAAAAATAATAACTTGTCAGTGCATTTGTTTTATCCAAATTTCTCAGTAAGCTGATCTGCATTAGCTGAAGGGTTTACTCAGTGAGTAAACACAAATACTCAATAAGTTAAATACTCACTTGAGTCCCATGAAGGAGCACTGTAGCCAAAGCCAAGCTAGTACCAACATCAGAATCATGTTTGGGAATGCAAATGCAAACCAGGAAGCAAAATTCACAATATCATTATTGTTGGGGTATAACCTGAAAAGAAAAATGCTTTCTGTATGAATGTCAAAACATTTAGCAATCTATTCTCCCTTTCATATGCGCTAGTGACAATTATACATGTAAATCTACGACAATCATTACAAGTAATCATAGGCAACATGCTTGAAGTCAATAGGAAGGCAGCCGGAATTTCAGAGCAGAACTTAAATGATCCTCAGTTTTCCCTGTATTTTACTTTAATGCATATAGGAGCTCATGTTGATATTTTAGGTCTCAGTAAGACAAGCATTGCTGAAAGATCTCCCACATAT
The DNA here is from genome assembly GCF_000687285.1 of Phaethon lepturus. Taxonomy (NCBI): domain Eukaryota; kingdom Metazoa; phylum Chordata; class Aves; order Phaethontiformes; family Phaethontidae; genus Phaethon; species Phaethon lepturus. The sequence goes on from NW_010558633.1 coordinate 24,085, forward strand.
TCTAGGTACCTTTCACATCCAACATGCCTGCACATTTATCCCAAGACAGGACATTCTATCTTCCTCACCATTTGTTCTAATAAGAGAGCAAGAACTGTCTTTCCTGAAACTAATAGCTGCATTTCTGCTCACTTCAATAAAAGACAAGAGTTGCTAGTTGGCTTAAAAGAATGAAGCCAGCATTTTAAGAATAACAATTTTTGTTCTTCCCTGCGCCCACCAATTATGACTCTAAGAAAAATATCCATAGCAAATTTCCAGATGGGTTTTAAAACCAACAGGTAATGTGGCTGCTAAGGCTAAAGTACTACCAACAGAAGGAAGCAATGTTGAGGGACTGTTGTGGAGTCTGCAAAATTTCCACTGTAGATTAGGTTTCATTTAAATAATTCCCAAACTCAGTTTAGTAAAGGGAGTATTTTGTGGCTAACTCCTTTCCTTTACAACTGTATCTGTGCAGTTTCCACAGCCACAGCATGGAGGAATAATGTTATAGGAGAGGCTAAGCTATTTTTAGCTCTCTTCGGTATGCTTATGAGACGAGTTAATCATACATTCTCTGATGCTCTTCACTACAGTTCCTCTGCTGATGTGCTGCATTTCGGTTGAAAAAGAGGAGGCAGAAGAACCAGTATCTCATGATCAACCAGTTGTCTGCTGATTACCAGCAAGTATTTCGAAGTTTCTCAGGAGACCTATAATACCAGCACACAGCTGCCAAGAAGGGGCTGAAGCAGAAAAATTAGGCCTATCACTTCATACACATTCCTCACTCTCAGTCCATCAACTGGTTATTGCTTACAGTTTGCAGCTGAAGCTGTCATCTAAGACTAGTCAGTTGGTCACAGAAACAGTAAGATCGTATTTGATCCTGTAAGTAAAAGAAACAGCAAGCTTGTGTAAGAAACAGCAAGAATGACTTACTGATTCATCTGGCCTTTCAATACCATGTTTGGTCCTGTTCCAGTGAGTGTTGCAGTTCCTCCAATGCTGGCAGCATAGCATACACAAAGTGTCATTCCCTTACATATACGTTTCCTCATTTTCTTTTCCTCAGAAGATCTGGGGTCATCAGGGACTTGTCCATTGCTTATGACTAGACACAAAGAAGATGACTTGCCTCAAGTAAAGCAAGCACGCAGAGAGTTCAGGACAGGGTCTGCAGGCTCAGTGCTTCCAGTTTGTGTATGTCATTCATTTTAATTAAAAAAAAACCCCACAGATATGTTCCTAAATACTTTGGACTCATGTTCATGAGGTGCTGAAGGTTGACAGGCTGGGTCTACATGATCCAAGGATGCTGTTGTCCATATCAGTGCCACAGCTTCTCAGCAGTAATTTCCGGCTTCACACAGAGGCTTACCACCAGCCAGATATTGCAGTCACTGGAACCATTCCAATACCACAGTAAGAACCCAACTAGCTTTAACAGCTGTGAATATGGGCAGAAAAAACCCCACCCAAAACCGAATTCTTTCCTGGCATAACTGTTAAGATCAATATGTTATGTCAGTTTACACCAGCAGTGAAATTTTGCTGCTGTGTCCACTGTTCTCTGAGGTTAACAGTCTAATCTTGAAGTCTGACTGGACTAATGGAGCAGGATGATGAATTTATGGCAGTTTATTTCAACCAACTCAACAATACTAAAGAGTATTTTTTGCACGCATTTATTACCTTCACTACATGTTAAAATAAATTAGTCAGCAAAGCCAAGCAGATCCTTCTAAGTAGACAGAAAGCCAGCAAAATTATTATTACTGGTCTTAGAGCAGAAGTCCAGTTTTGGGAGTCAAGAATCAACATTAAAAAGAGTATTTTCAAATATGAAAACTTATCTTTAATACAACTGTTTGGAAGCTAGATATGAGCAACCTTACAGAGCACTCTGTGATCAAGTGGCATTCTGGTGGGCTTGCACATCTTACATAAACACTGCATCTGAGCTTTGCACAATCACAGTGCATTCCCCCTTCGCAAGTGAGGTAAGAAATGAAGCAACCAAAAATCAGAGATCACAGTTGTACCTAAACTATGTCTCCAAAGTTCAAACAAATATGGCAGTTATTAGTCAATCTCATAACAGGGCAATGTCTGGGACACATAAACACCCTTCTACACTGTGTCTTCCATGGACGTGTAAGCCAGAAAATGGGTATGGTGTGTCCCAGGCAGAAGGCTTGAGGTGTGGGACACAGTACGCACCACCACCATTTTCACTCGTTCTTGCACAGAGTCACAAAGGGAATTGTGGCAGATCAACTTGCTAATTCAGTGAAATCACACCTCCATGAAAATCCCCAAGACAATCCTTCCTCCTCTGAAAGAGATCTTTAATGGTATTTAATAATATACCCCTCTGCTATAGCACAGCAGAGCACTGAAATCAGAGGGACTGAGTTTGTGCGCGTGGTTGAAGTCAAGTGAAACCTACTGCAGAACCACAGCATTGACAGAAGGACCTTGTGGAGTAAAGTATCAGGATAAGATCACACTTTAAAGTGTTCCAAAGAGTAGTTTGTCTACTGTGAGTCAAATGACACCAGCTACTTTCCATGTAGCGTTTAAAGTATTCCTCTTTCTTCTTCCCACTTCCACATATAATCTGTGGAATGTATCTCTCAATAAAGAGATATATATTACCCCAGAACCAAAATAGGTTGTATTTGCACAAAATTTTTCAAACACTCCTGCATGGCTTAGAAGTTGAATCCCCACTGATAATCACAAGATTTAGAAAGTGGGATGCTAGGGGGTTGGACGGTATTTCCCACAGGATATGCTTGTCACTTCCCTGAGCAGGCACTTAAGTCTAGAGAAACTATAGAAGGATGACCCCAACATTAACAATCTGCATGGGATTTAGCACTAAGCATAACAAAATGTCAGCCACCAAAATTGGAAGCCATTTTGTAAAGCCTACATGTCATGCATTTAGGGATTTTCAGTCAGGTTACCATCCTCTTTCCTTGGAAAAGGTGCAGAGAACTCCTTCTAGGTCAGGGAGCTCTGAGTGTAGCAAGTTCAGCAGAATCAACTCACTGCTGAGTAGGCCCTTACCATGCACTGAAGTGGGATCTGATGCATTCTTTTCCTCCAGCTCAATCACTGTATTTGTTTGCCCGGTTGCTTCCTCCATCATGGTCACATCATACTCCGTGTTGTCCATTTGATCCAGGACAGCCTGTACAATGGGAACCATCATAGCAGTGGTGGCTGTGTTACTTATCCACATGGACAGGAAGGCAGTGACTATCATAAATCCCAGCATGAGGCTGAAAAGAGAAAAACAGACAGAGGACAAAGGAGGAAAGAAAACAGATGCTGCTAAGCTTTGTAGTCACTGTAATTTTGACAGTAGAGCCCAGGGCAGGGATGTGTGTAGCATCCAGTAATACAAAGCAGGGCCAGATTCCCTTCTAGGACAGTTCTGCCACCTTCACTGAAGGAATCCCAGAAAGCCATTTAGCTCCTTAGTCTGCTCATAATTAAGTCTGTCATCATTTTGTCCCCAATGGTAAGCATCTAGAAATTAGGCAGATGGTGGTTTTTTGCTAAAGGACAAATAAACTGTTCCTGCTGCCAGACTTCACCTCTGGAAGCTCTGTACAAGTGCAGCTAAAGAGGTTCTTAAAGGCCCCCTTCTCTGCTGAGTGTTAAAAACACCATCCCTAGGCCTCTGCTAAATTGTCACAGGCAAGGAAGAAATAATGTAATACTCTTACAGGGCAGGTTTCACCCCAAGAATCAGCAGGACCCTCAGCGCAATCCTTTTGTGAAGATTCCACTGTTCAACAGAAATTGCAACAATCAGCCCTCCAAGAAAGAGCATGTTTGTGTCATTTAGGTACTGCAAGCACACCTGAAAGACAGAGAAGGTAGGTCAGTGGCCCAAATGTTGCCTCTTGCTAGCTTCACTAGTACATGTTGCCTTCCATCCTCTCAAAGCCATTTACTGCACCAGGCCCCATCCCAACATCGGCAGAAGGAGCAGTAGCAGCCTCAGAGCTACCTCCAGTTTCCTGAACTCTTGATCCCCTGTTTAAATGCCCCTGTCTAGTGCAGGGGCTCTTTGTGCATCATGAACCTTTGTTTTGGATCATCAGGAGTTAATAAAGTACAAAATGACAGCAGTTTCCTAAAGCATCGTTAGGGGCTCAAAGTATTGTGTAGGTACTAGAAATGCTAAGCTCCAAACCGGATTTCTCAGCACCTTTAGCACACCTGTCCTTACCAGCTTGTTGGCCAGTAGCGAACCTGGGCTACAGGACCTAAACACAGCCTTGTCTCCCTTGGACTAAAGCACTAGCACAAACAGCCAAAACGAGCTTTGGAGGGGACGCAGTGTACTTGCTGGCATCATTCTGTTTACCCTGTCAGAAGTTTGTCCATGCATTTTGAAATCTCCCACAGGATATGTCAGCACTGCTCTCTCATGGGATGGGTTATGAACACACAAGCTGCTGGCACTAGCGGGTTGCTCTCCAGCAGGATCCACACCCAGAAACAGACCTTCCCCTCTACCACCTCAAGCCCCACACCTGTAACATTTTGGGCAAATGTGTATTTAGTTCAGTATCTTCCCATACAGGAATCCTGAACACTGCTCAACATGTTCAAAAACAGCACCACACAACTGAAGCGCTTTCCTATCATCAGACTTGTTTGCTAAATATTGATGGGGGATCAGAGCAACGGGTATCCCCGCATCAGATCCGGATTGAGCAAGAACTGTTCCTTACTGATTTAGAACTCTGAACTCCGAGCAGAGGGAAAAATACCACAGGCATGAGGGAGGTAACAGCCAGTGGGATCACTTCAGTGCACCAGTACACAGCCATGATGATGATGATATATGCACATTTGGCCTCCTGCAACATAATGGAAGACACATTTAACATATGAAACTATTATTAAAGATAAGAAACACATCGGTATCTCTTATAAGGGGTCCAAACACTCCATTGTCTGTAGCTTAACAAGTTATGCTGAAATAGGTAGCAGAGACATGAGGATTTAAACTTGTACTTTTAAACCTTGTTCTGAAGTCACTTGCATGAAAAGATCTTTTTCACCACAGCGTTTGTCCTAATGCACCCACACAAGATGTAGGGTGTGAGAAAAACAAACCTTCTACAACTAGGTAAGAACACAGTCTGCAGTGTGCAAATAACCTCTTGGCAGTTGAGGTAAGCAGATTTCACATCTAGGAGCCAAGAATTTTTAATACTGTTTGCAGATTTGGGCATTTCTATTTTGAGTTAATTATTTTTAAATGGATGTCCAAATTTTCCAGTGCAGATGATTAGCTTGTCTGAAATTCACAAGTCTTTGAAGTGTGTCCAGTAGCACACCTGTGCTCAGAAACTGTATCACTGAATAATGTGCAAGTTCTTAACTTTTTAAAGTAACTCTTAAAGTAAAACTCTTTTACCTTTTTTTTGGGTGACTAAGCACATTAGAGGTATTTAATTACTTTCCCAAATCATACTGTGCTTACCCATTAAGGGGATTCCCTAGATTAGAAATGTTGTAACATGTCTTTTTATACTGTTGATCAGGCATTTCTGTAACCTAGCCTTCCTTGGTTTATACTTTCAAAATTGTTAGGAGAAGCAAGCATTCATTAGCCAACAGTAAACAGTGTTTTAAAGCTTAAGTCAGTGTTCTGTAGTTCAGAATTTGCTCATATTTAGAGTATGTGTTTGTAGGATTTTATTCTACTACAACAAATGGGACTTTATTGCAAAAATAAATGGTGTTACAGAGACATTTAAAAAAGGTGATATTTAAGTAGGGGTGTGTTTTCCTTCATTTTGCTAAGAAGCTTAAGAACCAGAAAACAGCTTTTGTAAGTAATTTGAATTCTTTTTCCCTCAGGTTTCCAGGAGATTAATTACAGCACAGGTTTTGGAAAAAATATTTCTTCAGAGACTAAAAGATATCAGACAGATCACATTTAAATCTCTTCCATTAATAAATATGAGGTGAGCTCATGAAACAATTTATGCTATACCACAGTAACTAAGTGCTAGAACTGACTGTGGTTAATCTGTTGCCAGTGTGAAAGACAGACAAACAACCGTAAGTGAATAAAATTCACAATACAGAAGAAACACTGGTTTCGTAGAGTGGAGAGTAAATAATTTATGTGAAGTTAAAAAATACAACCATGCTTATAAATTAACTTCAACAACCACAGCCAATTCAAACAAGCAAAGACCTGGAGTTAAATATATATCTGTATCTATAGCTATATCTATCTGTGATTTAAGGGAACAGTCACAGAATGTTTCTTCGGTGTCTTCTGGACAGTTGACAGGAAACACAGTGATCTGCCTTCTCAATGAGAGCTGAAAAAGCAATCACTAACAGAAATGTTACTCCCCAATTCTGAAATACTCTAATTTCCCAGATTAGACTGACGACACAATATTCCTACAAATTCCAGAAAGCTGAAGACATACTTATTTTTTTAGAGAAATCATCTTTCC
>NW_010558633.1:30609-31662 GCF_000687285.1 Phaethon lepturus
CAGTCAGGAACTCCTCTTTCTATAAAACACTAGCAGTCAGCTGAAAGGCAGGGCTGATATTACTTACACAGGTAAACCAGAAAGGCTGGCAATTTTGTTTATAAATATGCATGACATTTTCCTGTACTTTAAAACACACTGAGCAATACAGGTCACTCAGAAGAAAGAATTATTTTAGCATTAGAATAGCCTCTAAAGCTCTAGTAAGCTAAAATACTATAAACTGAGCTTTCACATTTTGTCAAGAAGGCCACAAAACATTAAATACCAAATTCTTCACTGGGCTATTCCAATTCCATGCTGGTATAACTCCACTGAAAGCAAAGGAGTTGTGCCATCGCCATCACTGGAATAAGATGGATGTGAGCTGGAGGATACTGCATTTGAAACCCTGTTGCGATCACTGCGTAACACACAATGCACGGCTTCCGACTGCACCACTGATGAAGAATGCCACTCAGCAAGACTCCTTAAAAGTGTCTCAGAACCACAGCAGCTGAGTGAACTGGAGAACCCAAAAGTCCTGTCTCTCAGTCCACTGTCATCGTTACTAGATAATGCAACACCCAATTCTAAATGTGCAGGCCAGTTATTCATATATTTATCTTTGGCCCAAAAAGAATTGCATCTAATTTGCAAGATGGGTTGGGTCTGTGTGAGCCCCAAGTCCTGGCAGTGGCACAACCCTCAGGATGAACAGAGATTAGCACAGAGCTCCTCTGTAAGCGCAGCTGCCAGCACTAGTGTCGAAGACCGTCTGGGAGTGGAACCTACGACACACGTTCCTGAGCTCTGGGAGCGAGTAGCGAAGCGAGCTGCACAGAAAAGCTGCGGGGACCAGGTGGCAGGAAGGATGGGCCTCAGTCCACTGTGGGGAAGAGGAACTGCCTTGGCAGGGAGCGGGCACTGCTTGCTCAGGTGGCAAAGCAGATGCTGTGGCGAAGGCACACCGGGTGGCCAGTGCTGCACAGGGCATGGCCCTGCGCGAGGCGGGCAAGCCGGCCGGGTGCCCCGCAAGCCCGGACAAGGCCCTGTGTGGCTGGCTGGGACAGG
>NW_010558634.1:0-499 GCF_000687285.1 Phaethon lepturus
CCGCGCCGAAGCCGCCTGGCAGAAGCGTTATGGGCTTTGCCGGCCGGTGAGCTGGCCGGGGCTTACACCACCCGGTGATGACAACGCCGGGACGTTGATGACAACGCCAGGATGGCTTTTGCGCTTCCTCACGAGGGTGAAAAGGGCGGCTGTCCCCGAGGAATGTGCCGCCGTCAGCAGGAGCAGCGGCTGATGCTGGGGCAGGGTGGCAAGACCTTCAGGCAGGTGTTTTGGGGTGACTGTCCCTACTTTGATGGCCTCCCCAAACCCCAATGGGCCCAAACCCCTGGTGCCACCGTCACATCGCGCCCATGGACCGATGCAGGGGGAGACCCCCCTCCCCAGCTCTGGGGGTGGGGAGTCCAGAGACTTCATGGGTTTACTGGGACCCCCCGCTTCGCTTAGGGGTCACAACTGACCCTTTCAGGGTACAGCACCCAGGGAATAACCCCAAGGGCCCCCCCTCTTCTCCCACCTTGGCACCACCCACACGGGGAGC
>NW_010558634.1:692-1044 GCF_000687285.1 Phaethon lepturus
AGAAAAAAGCCGCTGCTGGCCTGTCGTCCCCGTGCCAGGCACCGAGGGGCTTGGGGCCGTCCCCAAGCCCGCTGGCAGCCCCGTTCCCCCAGGCTCTGCTTCCCTTCCAAGCCCCCGTCCCCCTGGTATGACAGTCCGCAGCTTAAAGATGGAAACTGGGGGGCCTTGCGGGGGGGCTGTAGCAGGTCTGAAGCTGAACCCGGCAGCTCTCGCCCCCTAAAGCGGCTCATTAACGGGGAAGGTGTTGGATGGCAGCGGGGAGGTGCTGGGATGCTTCGAAAACAGCAAATCATCACACAAAAAGCCCCACATCTGAAGCAAAATTGAGGGATTCCCGAGGGATCCGGCCACC
>NW_010558635.1:0-263 GCF_000687285.1 Phaethon lepturus
CGTGCCCGCGGAGCCGTCCCAGGAAGATCACGTGCCGTTTGCTCTGAGCCCTTGGCGACCACAGGGGCGAAGCCGGCTGACGGCAGTGCACCGGGGGGATTTGTGCAGCAGGGGAGGGACAACGCATCACCCCAACGCCACCAGGATCCTTTTGTCCCAGCCACCCTCAGGGCAAGGGTCTTCCAGGCCCCTGCCCACAGGAAGGGGACATGGCGAGCGCGAGTCCCTCCTGCCAAACCATGAGCCCACGGCTCCCACCTGCA
>NW_010558635.1:400-654 GCF_000687285.1 Phaethon lepturus
TGGAGGCAGCACCGCCAGGGCGGGCAGTGCCAGCCGTCAGGGCCATGGGGTCACCCGGGGCCATTGTGACCACCGAGGTGTCACCGGGTGGTGGCTGTCACAGAGGTGCCCAGGTGGAACGGGGCTCCTCAGGCAGAGGGTGTGGAGGACGCAGGGGCTCAGCCACGGAAATGAGGAGGGTGTTGCAGCCACGCACCAGGGTTTCTCCTCCCGTCCCCTCCTTCGGGTCCGGCTGGGGGGCCTCGCGGCGCTTT
>NW_010558635.1:685-3537 GCF_000687285.1 Phaethon lepturus
TTTGCACACCTGCGAGCGCGGCCAGGAAAGATCTGCATCTGCAGGGTGCAGCTCCTCACGCTGATGCAAAGGCAGATTGTTCCGGGGTGTTTACCCATATTAGGATCAAAGGCAGCCTCACACTGCGGTGTGTTACATCAGAGCAGGGCTCACATGGCTATTTCTATGCCATAAAATCTGCTGGCGATCTTCCAAGTGCTTTCCCGTGCTTTGTGCCCAGCCCAGCCCACCCGTCCCTTTAGCTGTGTGGCCTCTGTCACTCGGGAGATCGCAGCGAGAGGCTGTCATCCTCCCTTAAAAATACAGCCATGCCACCAAACTGGGCATCTTTTCTGCGTCTTTTGAGTTCGCACCTTGCGGAAGTCAGCCTGCCTAGCACCATGCCTAGCACCCTCTTCTTGCTAGGCCTGAGCTTTTTCTGGTCTTCTGGGGGGAGGTCTGTGCTTTACTGGGAGGTGGAAGGAAAAGAACGAGTATTTTTCTGGAACAAATATACAGGAGTGTGCACATGAGCCCCTGCAGACTTGTTTAGCAGCTTGTGTTCACTGGGATAATAAATTCGCCTAAAACACACATCCCTTCATGTTGTGAGGAATCTATTTTCCAATGCTCACCACCCAGGGTGAGGCAAAACCATCGTTGGTGGGGTGGCGTGGGTATAACTCACCGACCCCGGCGCTGGCGGGGGCTGAACCGACCCCGGCGCTGGCGGGTGCTGCTCTGGAGTCGCCCCTGCCCCTGGGGCAGAGGAACACCTCGGCGGCAGCTGCCGGGGAGACGAATCACACTTCGCCGTTCCCGTAGAGCATCGCTGCAGCCCTGCGGCCCCTTTGAAGTCTCTTTGGTGTAATGACATTTTGTGGGACACCTTTGCGCAGGAGCCCAGGCTTTCTCATTCCAGAGTATTTTATTGGCTTCTCAAAATAGTTCCTCTTCTCCTTCCCCTTTTCCTGTATATCCTGCTCGATTTGTTCAGTCAAAGACTGTGAACACCAGCGAGCACGTATGCCTTACCTACCTTGCAAAAGATGTTGTGTCCTTTATCTTACCAGTAGTGAGTGGGTCCTGCATGTCATCTGGTTTCTGCTTTTGAGAGGTGCCAGTGAATTTTCTTTAAATGTCTGGGGCTCAGCTACATGGGTTCCTGCGAGGAGCTGGCTCCAGCACTGCTCTCAGGAGGAGTGTTTCACAGTTTCCATCCTATTACCCCTCTTACCTGCAGGCAGGACTACCCTGTCGCCTGCGATCTTGGCTAAAACATGACAGCAGGTCCCTGCGGTGCGTCCCCCGCACGGCGAGCTCGGGGCGTGCAGGAGTCACACTCGTGCAGATGCTTGCAGGGTTTTCCTTTCCCTGTCTCACGCAAGCAGCAGTTAAGATAACTGTCAGAAAGGGTGCGAGTCCCACTAATTGCAGGCCTCGTGCGTGGTGCAGAGCCCTCCCTTTGGCATCACCCGCTCCTCCTTGAGCGGATCTCAGGACCAGCAGCAGGAGCCGGGTGCAGGCTGCCCACGGAGCCACCCCGCTCCCGGCCGGGAAAAGGCGTCCGATCAGCAGGATGGGGCTGCACGTCTGCAGAACAGGCTGAATTCTCAGAGAATTGTCTTAAATAATTGTAACCCCTCTGCTACAACCACAGGATTGAATCCACGTAGTACTACATCTTAGCTCCCCTCTCTTTCCACATTTGCCATTCATGTTAATTCTCTTTTTCTAAATGCTGCCTGACAACTTATGCCACGATTAGATTTTCCTTTTGAAATATAACAGTACTCATTTTTCATTGTTCCCGGATGATTTAATGTGTTGCCCTAATTCATACTTTGCAGCAAGAAAAGGTTGTGAAAAGCTTAATTTCAAAGTGATTAAGTAAGTGATATTTATCACGGAAAAAAGAAATCTGTATAATTTTGACTCTCAAAATGTGGTGGAAATAGTAATAGATATAAGACAGGATTATCTGACCCTGAAGCTGTGTTTCAGAGTTAATGTTTCGACACCTATTTTGGGTTTAAAGTTCTCCAGAAATCCCAATGTTTATTAATAACCAGCGTTACTCATTAACTCTCAGTTTTTACTTGCATGACATAGAAAATTGTTGGCAATGTTAGACACTTGCTTTTGTACCCGAAACAGGAAACGATTTAGTGTCAACTCACACTGCTTTTAAGCTTTTGTGTCAAAAAAAATCCCAAACCAGGCTGCCTTGGACAGGGGATGTTTCTGGCAGCGCAGAGTCCTGCCGAAGCCCCCGGGGATCTGCAGAGGGGCTCGTATGCATGGAGGAGGGGGGCTTTACTGCTCAGTAAGGCACCTCCTAAAAACTCAGTGCTGATTTGCCTCCTCGCATACACAGAGCAGAGGGAAAGGATTACACTTCAGCTTCGCCTGACTCCGGCTGTCATTCCCTTGTATGGCAAAGACACCTGCAGATCTCAGACAGGGACTTCAGGTCCCACCGCGCCGCAGAAATGGGTACGCAGAAAATCTTGGGGCAGGGGAGCCCGGCCCTCGGCTCAGGACTACAGCAGCAGGCGAATAAACAGGTGAGCGCAGGAGACGGCGAGAGAAAGATCGAAACTCTCAAAACTAAAGGTTGGGTGTACAACAAACATGAAAAGATCGACAGATTGCGTTGTGCTGGGGTTTTTTTTAACAGCAATCAGAAGTTCAGCTACATTCACACCGTGGCCCCTGCTGACCCCCGAGGTTATCTTGTCCGATCCACGCTTAGGCCGCAGAAGCCCCTCAGGCCGGGAAGGGAGCCTAGCCCGCGGGAGACCCCCGGCCGGCCTTGCCTGTGGAGACCCCGGGCGTTCCTCCGCCGGCAGGAGCAGCTGCGCGGCCCCGGG
>NW_010558636.1:0-818 GCF_000687285.1 Phaethon lepturus
TGTGATGGTCCCCGGCCACATGTGATGGTCCCCGGCCACGTCTGATGGTTCTTGGCCACGTCTGGTGGTCCCCAGGCATGTGGGATGGTCCTTGGCCACGTGCGATGGTCACCGGCCACGTGCGACGGTCCCCAGCCCCACGTGTGATGGTCCTTGGCCATGTGTGGTGGTCCCCAGTCACGTGTGATAGTCCCCGGCCACATGTGATGGCCACTGGCCATGTGTGATGGCCCCCAGCCCCACGTGTGATGGCCCCCAGCCCCGTGCGATGGTCGCTGTCCCCGTGCGAGGCCACCGTGCCCCCACCCTGGTGCCAACCCCGTTTCCTGGGTGTTGCCTCACCTGTGTCCTTCTGCCCTGTCCCCTCCCTGTCCCCTCCCTGTCCCCTCTCCTTCCCCGTGCCCGCCTTCGGCACCCCGCTGTGTCCCCGTGTCCCTGTTCACCTCCTTGTCCCCATGTCCCATCCGTGTCCCCATCCCCATGTCCTCATCCATGTCCCCATGTCCCCATCCCTGTCCCCAACCCCATGTCCCCACCTCTGTGTCCTCATCCATATCCTCATGTCCCCAATGCCATGTCCCAACCCCGTGTTCCCTTCCATGTCCACGTCCCCATGTCCCCATCCATGTCCCCATCCATGTCCCCAACCCCATGTCCCCAACCCCATGTCCGCATCCCCATGTCCCCATGTCCCCATCCATGTCCCCAACCCCGTGTCCCCATCCCCGTGTCCCCATCCATGTCCCAATGTCCCCATCCATGTCCCCATCCTGTGTTCCCATCCATGTCCCTGTGTCCCCATCCCGTGTCCCCATCCA
>NW_010558637.1:0-2695 GCF_000687285.1 Phaethon lepturus
GCCGCGCCACCCCCCCCGCCCCGCCAGCCAGCTCCCCAGGCTTTTCCTTTCCTCCCCCTCCAGGCTGGCAGGCAGAGATCTTTAGTTTGGGGTGTTTTTCCAAGACGGATCCACTTCCCCAAGGTGAACTCCAGCCTTCCGTACTGCCTGAGTCCCACCGAATTCCTCTCGTGCCCGGAGCAAGTAAAGGCAGGTCACCGGGGCGGTGGGAAGGCGCTTTGGAGGCGAGCCGCGTTGCATCATGCGGGGCAGGGGTGCAAACCTCCCGCCGTCCCCACCCCTCGCCCAACATCCCCCCCAGTGCCTCCGCGGTGCCGGGGGGTCCAGGCCCCCTCGTCCCCGTGCCGGTACCACGGGTGACGCGTGGTCGTGGAGGGTGAACCCCCACCGCGGTTTCCACACACGTTGGTCCTGGTGGGCTGATGCTCCGATAAAGTCAATTACAGGATGACTTAGTTTAAAGGCTGCAGCTTGCTTTAAATGTAATTACTTTCCCCCGAAGCTTTCCATGCGAGGGTGGTTTCAAAGTGAGGGTGGCTCCTGCTTTGCATCTCATTTCTTTTCCTGGAGGAGTTTAGGTGAACCCAAGTGAGAAAATACCCCTATTTCTTGCATTTGTGCCGGGCATGGGGCAAGTTTAATGTAAACCGTCTCAAGACAAGAATCCGAGGCAGGACTCCAGTTTTCTGCTGAGACCTGAAAACCCCGTCTTTGATGCTGCCACGTTTCAGAGGCGCGTCGCATTACCATTTTATCTGATGGAATAGCTATCAACGGCAGCTTCGAAGTGAAACGTTACGGAAAATCTGTGTAAGCTATCTGCAGCCTCCCAGCGCAGATATACTTTGATTACAGCGACAGCCCGTCTCCGTCTCCTGGGTTTAGTGCGTGTGTACGTGTCCGGCTGCGGCGCGGCAGCCTACGCCAGCTCTCCCTCTGCTCTGCGTGATGCTCGAGGCCGCTTGCCATAGTCTTTGCTTTTGTGAAGCCACAGCTCCCAGAGCCTTGGGATGCTGCCACAATCTCATCTGTGATTTAACCGGAACAAGAAGCTTCCAGCTTCCATGATTGCAGGGAAAAAGCCCGAAAACACAAAGCCTCGAGGCTCCAAACCCCATTGCACAGAGCACACTGTTGCTGTCTGGCGCTTGCAATGCCATTATTTTAAAGCCAAGCTTGTTATTCTTGATATGAGATGGGGAAGGGGTTTGCTTTCCCGGGATCAGCAACACCGTACAAACGCATCCAGGCTCTCCCGTCAAGGAGAGGTCATTAAGATGAGGATGATGAAGACAGGATCTGGGCCAGAGAGGATCACCGTTCGGTCTTGAACCACACTGGAAGTCACTCAGCCCCACAACATCGGGGCAACGTTATTTTGGGATATTATTGGGTAATTTGGGTATTATTTTGGGTATTTTGAGATTACTGGGTGCAGTGGTTTTGCATAATGGTTTTATAAATACCGTTGGGATCTGGTAGCTGCTCGTTACAGATGGCCAGGCTGCCAGAAGACGTGGAAATGCAAAAGGAAATCATCCCCTCTCTTCTAATAGCAGTGCCACGGTGAAAGCCCATATTCACACGGCGATACCAGCCCAGCGATTCCCCTCGGGACCGTGGCCTTCTGGACTGTAGGAACACGGGCAAAAAATCCATCTGTGCTCTGGCAGGATATTCAGCGTTGCTGGGAAGTGTGTTCAACCCTAAGGGTTTTTTTTTTAAATACATTTGATTATAATGTTGTTCTAAGTCCACTGGAATCTAAGCGCCTGGCTCCTAGCTCCTGTAAAATTCATGTCTTGAGTCTTTTTGCCATGGTACAGCACTTGCCTTCCATTCATTAAGTGAAACATCACAGATATTAAAAAAACAAGAAGCTCAAGAAATGCTAAATGGCTGGAGCAGAGACACCCTGCAATGCAACATGGATAAATTCGGTCCTTTATCTTCCAAGATAATCGCATCTTCGAGCAGCAGATGTGATCTGCTGCTTTGCTTCACAGGACGCTGAGCTTGCGAGACGAACGCTTGCAAGCAGGGGCTTGAGCCGCACGGAAGGTGCTGCCTGAAGTCGCCGGACACCCAGCTGCTGTGGGCACGAGGGGACAACTTGTCCCGCTTTTTCTGGCACGTCAGGCTCTTCAGAGGCAATCAGACTCGTGCTCCTGATGTTTATGCTCGCACCGAGGCGTGCGTTTGTGCTTATGTATCGAGCCGGGTGACTTAAGGAGACTGAACCCGGGCCTGCGACAGTGCCTCTGCCCCGTGCTGTACTGGGGCAAGCGACGCCGCGAGCTGCCCGTCCCGCCGTCCCGCTCCCGGGAGAACGCCACTCGTGGGGACATGGGAGAAAAGAAACAAACTACGAGGAGGTAAAGCCGCAGGGAACCCGTGCGTGCCCGTCTCTGCCCATGTTGCCCGCTGGAGCGGGGAGGGAGAAGTGGAGGTTTGCAAGATGCTTTCCCAGTTTTGGGGCTGTGCATCACCCACGGTAGGGAGGGGGGTGGATTTGCCCGGGCAGGCGGCCCCCAGCGGCGGAGCTGAAACGGCTGAGGGAGCATGACCTTCCTCATCCCCCCCGGGAGGCTGGAGGGGAAGAAAAATTATGAAAAAGCGGGACAATAGTAAAAAGCAGAAGCTGGGGTGTGAAACTGGAGGATGGGAACAGCATGGGAGCGGCCTGGGCTGCCTC
>NW_010558637.1:2753-3130 GCF_000687285.1 Phaethon lepturus
GCTGCTTAAACTGTTCGGATTTCCCTGCAAAAATCATCCCCCGGGGAAGGTTTTGGATGCAGCCGGGATCGCAGCAGAGACCCTAATCCGGGGCTGGGAACGCGCACTGTGGTATTGTCCTGGAGACCCCCACCTTCCTTTGGGGGAAACCCGAGGTTTCCTCACTCTGGCACTGTGGGACAGCCCTGGCACCAACTTCCTCTGGCTGAAACTTTGCCGGGTGGTAGCGTTCGAGAAACCAAGCAGCGGCCGAAAGGCACTGGGGGGGTTTGCTGGGCCAGCTCGTGGCATGGGCGAGAATCCCTGGTTTTCACCAAAAAAAAAGATTAATGTCACCCAGTGGCACCTGTACAGGCAGTGGTACCGGTGCAGCTGGT
>NW_010558638.1:0-3785 GCF_000687285.1 Phaethon lepturus
AGTCCCTCGACTGCCTCCCCGTTCCCTCGCCTTACTGGGAGGCTGCCTCCCAGCCAATGGGTCCGTGATGTGTGCACTTTCTAAGTGGAGACCAGTGCTGAAGGCAAAGAGGGGAATTTGGCATCCCCCAGGCAAATGGGTCCTCCATGCCTGGCCCAGGGCCTGGAGGATGCTCGGGCTGAAGTGGCTTCATCCCCTCTGCGATTTCGGGAGATGCTAAAAGCTACAGCTCAGGAAGGTGCCTTTCAGGACTGTCACCCCTGTTCCTGTCCCACCTTCCAAAGGCAGGGAAAGGGCAACATTTTTGGCAATGGCATCAGGGCCCCCCTGGCTCCCCCCACTCCCGCCCAGTCCCGCGGCCTGTCGGTGAGCCGGAGGGATGGGTGTTTGTGCAGGCTTCGATGGTGCCTTGCTGTGAGGGACAAAGAGCTGCCTGCTGGCTCCTGAGGGACCGGCAGAGCATGGTAGCTGCTTTCAGTCTCCACGAATGTCTGCAGAAGCAGAGTAGGGTTTGATTTTCATTAGCAAATGGTCGCACCACGCCCGGTACTCCTTACAGGCAGCCCTCACGGGGAGATGTCTTTCCCCGACAGCCCAGAGAGGGATCTGGGCGAGGGCGGTGTTTTTCCTGCTGTTACTGGTGTTATGGGGATTGCACAAGTGGCCTCAGACCTGCAGCCCAGTCTCCCTCCATGAAAGCCCACCTATATCCCTGTAACTGAGTTGTCTCCTAAGGCACTGGTTTAAAAACCAGTACGTTTCTCTGACAGCAAAGCTGTTGCAAGCCTCACTTAATATCTATTACATTTCTATAAGGGCTTAATTCAGGCAATTAATAGATCTGAAAATTGTGACTGGATTGCAAAAGTGTTGGTTAATGTACCCTATGGGGAGTCAGCAAAAGGAGTGGCATCTTCTCTGTCTGTCAGATGCTACCTAAAACCTTGAGATTGAGAGGTGAGGCTGACTTTGGAGACTGCCAAAAAGAAAAAGCCAGAAACCCGATCTAGGAGGCCGCTCCAAAAGGAAGATGAGATGAGCTGGGGCCATGAGGTCCGTCTCGTGACCTGGCACATGTGCCCCGGCTCTGGGGACAGGGGAGGTACCAGGGCTGGGAGCAAAGTCCCAGATGGGGAGAATTGGTGGTTTCGTGCTGCCTGCCCTGTGTCAGGAAGGTAGTGGGATGAGGCCGTGGGGCCACGGAGGGAAGGGGGTCAGAAGTGGGAGGCTGTGGTGTCTCTGAGCAAGCTCAGCGATTATCTGGCTGTTTGAAAATGGGAGATTGCTATTTACTTAGGGCCTGATGGCAGAAGGGGCAAAGCTCCCCCTCTTGCCGGCACCGAGGGCATTGGGCTGTGCCGAGCCGGGGCATTTGCTGTTGGCAGGGAGACAGCCTCCACCAACTGGCATCAAACTTAGTGCTGAGGCTGTAGAAAAAACCCTCTCTTGTCAACACCCGGCTGAAACGGACTGGGGTTTCAGATGGCTGGAGGATTTCTGAGGCCAGCCTGCGGCACCATGCTTCCCTTTCTCCCCTTTGTGTGCCGCTCCCCCTCGCCAGCACCCCTGCCCTCCTCCTGCCTCACCTCTGAATATTAATGCCTCTGGCAGATTGGATAATAATGTGACTGGGAATTGAATGAAGCTGGTTATTAGCTCTGGGCTTCCTTGGGGCATTTAAGGGAGTCCACAGGCTGTTCGTGGAGGCTTGGCAGTGTAAGGACCGGGGACGGACTCAGCGCAGAGGGGGTTGCTTCTGTGGGAAAAGATTTGCTTGAAACCCTTGCCCCCCTCCGAGCCTGGAGGAGAACAGGTACTATGGCAGCCTGCCCAGAGCCGCAAATTCCCGCAGGACGGTTAGCGATGGACCTGCTGGTTTTCAGCAACAATTACATATTAAAAATTGTTTTCAGGAAGGAACTCGGAGATCTAGCTGGGCAGAAGCTGAGAAATGTTTCTGTTATTATTAGGCTTTAAAAAGAGATGGGGAGCAAGTGAGGGAGGTCCCCTTCTTCCCCCTGCTGTTGGAGTATTGCCCAGCAGATTTGGGAATTGGAACAGGGCCAGTTCTCTGCACACCAAACAGGAAATTTCCTGCAAAAATGCAGAGTACAAGTTCAAGCTCAGAGCCCGCATTTCTGAAGACCTGCACCTTACAATGTCTCTCATCGGGAGCTACCTAGCCTTTCCATAGGCAGATGTCCGGATGCTTTAGCACGAAGGGAAATATTCCTGTCAGGCAGAGGAGAAACTGAGCTCCTGCAGAATTACCTGACCTGATCTAAGCCAGAAATACAACCTCTGTCCCTTGACCCTCAATCTGATGCTCTCTGCTATCTCCCAAACTGTAGCTCCACCAGAAAATAAACATTTACACCCTGTTAACTAGTGCAAAAGAGGAGGGAAACCAGAGCTGAATTTGCAGAAGCTGCTATTAATTTTGTCCATCTGATTTTTCAACTGTTCAAAGTGTTCAGAGATGCCTTAACGGGGCTGTAGCTGCTGGGGATTTCAGCTGATGCGGGGAGCTGGGTCCTGCCTGCATTAAATTAACCCCTCAAAATCACCATCGGAGCTACCGTGAATGAAACACGCCTCCCTCCCCCCCCGCCCCGTTTGTGAACCCCTATCAAGCAAGTTCCACAATCCCAAACCTGAGAACCTAAGAAACACTTCTGTCTCCAGGATATAGCACATAACGCCGCTTTATTTCACATAGCCCTGATCCTGCGGCTTACTGCTATTAAACGCACGCATTTATTTGCTACTTGGGAGCTTCAGTGGGATGGCATGGGCAGGAAGGCTTAGAGCCTACAGAGATGCCTGCAAACACTGAAAAAGTACAAAGATGAAATAAAATGAATGACCGGAGGGCTTGCAGTTACTTTTGCCTCTCTCTCTCCCTCTTCCCCCAACCTCATTTCAAGCAGAAGCACCCCTCACAGTTGCCTTTTCTCCCCCTTCCAATGCTGCCACTTATGCAAGTCTAATTTTCTTAAAAAAGCTCATTATAAATGACCAGTGACAAGCATGAGGGTTTAACTGTAAATCAAGTTGACCTGTCTGTGTGTGGACATTCTTATTTACTCCTCTTTCTGAAAAAACAAATAAACAGAGAATCCCTCCCAAATAAAGCAGCTCCCCACTTAGATTTGAACACACTTTAAAAGAAATCTCTTTTGTTTTAGCCATTTTTATTTCCTGTTTGTTTCTGAGCTTAGACTTGACAATGAAAACCACATGAAATTCCCTTTTTGTTTCCTCAGTTTTATTTTTGGTGCCACAATATCCCAACTTCCAGTTCTACAATTTGGGGTTGGTTTGGGTTTTTTTTTTTTTTGTATGTGCCCTTATTGCAGCGTTATTTTTTAAAGTAAATTCAGGGAAGTTTTTCCTCAAAAAAAAAAAAAAAAGACAAAAGTAAGACTTTCTAGAGGACCGGTGGTACCAGGATGATTAAAAAAATAAAATCTACATCTTTAAGCTAAATTGAGCCATAAAAGCCAGTCTGGCTACAGATCCATACCTAACCAGGGAGAAATCCTGAAGTGATAGCATGATACGCAGTTTTGTGTCCCATTTAACGGGGTTTTGCAGCTTAATTTGTGTCAGGTGGGTTTTAATAATGATGTTTAAAAAACCCCAGTGCTTGAGCTCAGATGCGCCCTTAGTCTCAGGCTCTGGTGGGAGCCGGGGAGGCTGTTCCCGCCGCCCCGGAGTGGCGAGGGGGGTTTGCTGGCGGGCTGTCCCAGGGGCCTGGGCGAGGAGAGGTGTTTCTGGGTGCA
>NW_010558638.1:4591-4925 GCF_000687285.1 Phaethon lepturus
GGGGGGGCGAGCTCCAGCGTCCCTCCTGGAGCCCCCCTCCCCTGCCCCAGCGCTGCCTGCTGCAGTATCCCGAGGACAAGGGGAGGGATGCTGTGGGCTGAGATCATCCGCTTGTTTTATTCACGGCAGCCTGCCTTCTGCAAGGGTTTTCCTGCCAGAGAGCTTTAAAAAAATATTTTAAATATAAATTGCTCAGGAAAAAAAAAAAAAAAGACAAATCGTCAGGAAACCTTACAGCTGGGCGCAGCAGCCATCGGCTCCCTCCAGTGCTGCGGGTTTGCACTGTGAGACCGCACATCCCTCGGGGCCAGCCAGCCGCTTTCCGGGCTCCCTT
>NW_010558638.1:5112-5327 GCF_000687285.1 Phaethon lepturus
GGGCCTGGTGGCCCCCCTTACCAGCCGCTACGTCTCCCTTGCGACCCTCTGGGCTCCGCCATGTTGTTTTAAAACAACGATCCAGCGCTAACCCCCAAACCGCCCCCACCAAACTTCTTTATAGCGGCTGGTTTTGCCAAGTTTTGTCACAGAATAAATGTTTATGATGAAGCCGAACTTCTCCAGAAAGAATTTCTAGCAGAAGTGCTGGCGGA
>NW_010558639.1:0-4118 GCF_000687285.1 Phaethon lepturus
GAGCTGCCCCTCTCGCTTTTCTCCCCCCGCTCCCCCCTTCCCCCGAACACGACGCCCAATCCCGAGCCTTTTCTTTCCGCGACGACGTTCTCACCCTGGCTCCTTCCCTCCGCATCTTCCTCCGTGGGCTGAAGGACCCGCGACTTTAAGTAGTCGTGACATTTTGTGTCACGCTCAATATTCAGATGCGTTTGTTCTCTGCTCATTTAAAAAAATATCCCTAGCTGGTAAAATTGAAAGCATGCAGTGCCTGATCACCTGAGGGCTGAACCAGAGGTAGGACAAAGCATGCTTTGCCAGAGTTTAGTTTGCTTTTCTTACACTGTTTGGGTTCCTAGACCTGTCTTGGTTAACTACACGTCAAATCACAGCACGTACAGAAAATAAAATCACGATGCTAGCCCTCCTCTTCCTGAACCTAGGGTTATTCGATTGCAGCGGCTGTGATTGTCATTCCTCGTGCATCTTTGATGTCAGCATTCTTTTCACTCAGGATGTCTTAAGTGGCCTATGGAGAAGGATTCCCCCTCCCACAGACGTGCTGTAGTCTCAAGTCAATTCTTAGACCTGTCTTCTGGGCAAAATGGCAATCCTTTGGTTTCAGCATGACCCTCTGTTTAAACAAGAATACAGTTGAACCAGATAAATAGGCCCTTTGGGTTTTCTCAGCGCAGGAAGATGTTGTAATATTTCCAGTAAACATGTTGGCAAAATTGCTTATTAAAATTAGGGAGAACAAAATGATCAGTTATAACAGATGCACTCTTAATTAATGCAGTGACCTGCATTTGACTGATGCTGTTGCATTAAGAAACATCTATGTCTGTTGGAACATCAGGTGCCATTAAAAGTCAACATTTATCCAAATTTGGCAGACTGTAGCATTTGAAACAGAGGGTAGAGTTGCAGAGATACCTTTGCATGACAGCAGCATGTACATTTTTAAATGGTAACCTCCATAACACTTTTTATTGATTCTGTGTTTGATTTTTTTTCCCCCACAAAATTGTATGCCATTTTTCCTTCTGTAGAAAGCATGCATACTTTTGTTTCTTTGGGGCATACAGAACTAGTTAAAAAAATGGTTTTGTTTATTTTTTTTTGTTCAGGCAAAAGTCAGAAAAATAAAAATAGAAATATTGAGAAATATATAAAACCAGACATATTTAGAAATATCCATACTTGGGGTATAATCCATCCTTCATTTTAAAAGCTTTATTAGCAAAAACATCCCTCAGTGAATTCAGTGGAGCTATACCTCTGGAACCCAGGAGTAATTAAAAAAAAGCATGTTTCTTTTTTATTTTTCCTTCACATATTGCCTATTTATTTTTCCCTGGGAGAAATGAAGTTACTAGCTTAGAGATTAAGCTACATTTCTAGCCACGGCCCAACAGGCACAGCAGCCACTGCCTCTCCATCACCTCCTGACACCCCTACAGCCTGCATATTTCTTCCCGCACGCTCCTGATCCAAATGACTGGCTGATTGTCTTTCAGTCTTTCCTAAGTCAGGAGGTGGTGCCTTCCTTCACCCTGACTTTCTCCTAGGAAGAATGCTTGCTCTTGGATCATTCTCCGATTTCAAACCCTTTTTTCATCCTCCCTTCACAGACGGGTAGCTGTGTCGGAGGGAGGGGTACAGCCCTCCTCCAGCTGAGCGGTTGCTGGAGCAAACGCCGTGGCAGGCTGGTCCTTTAGGCCTCCTTCTAGTTACTAGTTTTCAACCGTACTATCTTATTATCTCTACACAAATTTTGTCTCCTGCTTTGTGTTGTTTTGGGGAAAAGCTCTGAACTCGCTGCAGAAGTTCTCCTGTAATAAATTCTTTATGCTTTTCCTTACAACCCAAGAACTTTCTGTGGTACAGACAACTTGGGACTTTGTAAGATTTTATACTTCCAGAGTTGCTACTTCCCATTTAGCCATTCTCAACATTGTGTTTGTTTCTTTCTGTGTTAGTTTGGATTCCTTTACAGCACTGATTAGGTTTCCCTCTAGTCTTGTTCAATTTAATAGCTTTTAACCTGTCCGTTTTATTTATGTCTGCTTAAGTGCTTATTTAATCTTTCCCCTTATAACTATAATGACCTTGCACAGGTTACTATAATCCTAGAAGGTATGTGGGGAATTTAAAGATTTAAAAGTCGTTTGACTTCATAAATAATTTTTATTTTCTCATTACGTGCCTTATTTTTAAAACAGGAATGTTACATTTTCTATTTGGTCAATGTTTGTTTTTCACACATATTCCTTCCACGTATCTAGTAGTAAGGCTAACTGAGACATTTTGGATCCAAAACAACAGGGTTTTTTTACAATTTGGTTAACGAGAACCACAAAGCGTGTTGTCCTGGCTATAGAAAATAGATAGCACGTTTATTCTTTGCTCTGGTCTACACCAGAATTTTATGCCGTTAAAAATGTTTTAGTTAGATGTGTGGGTTTTGGTTTGATTTTTTAAAACTGAAACAATTATACACTGCAGATAGGTAGCAGCTACCTAGCAATATCAGTGTCAAGCACATTCATATGGATATTAGTGCGTCTTTCCTCCAGTGCGAGTGCCTGACTTGTATTGCGTGCGGTACTTGAACTAGCAGACTAACCTCTTAACGTTCCCTGGCAATTACAGAGCCCATAATTCAGCAAGCTGTTGAGGCATATACCTACTTTTAATCTACAGATTTCATGACTACATTCTACTTTCTGATGTGGCCGCACTTCAGGAATGACTGTAATCTCTATCTTTTGTCTCACGCTGAGACGAAACACAAACAACTGGTGCCCATCTCTTTCACAGCAAGGACCGTATCTTTGTCACCGCTGTTACAGAAACTATGTTCTGCTTTGCAGCCCTGAACGCAGAGATTGTCTTGGTCTGTGAACACATCTGGCAGGAGTGCCTGGGGAGCAAGAGGGGCTGTAGCACAGCCCCAGAGCCAAGGGAGGTCTGAGAGATGGTGCCGTCCATCACATATCCCAACCTCATTCCTGTCCCAGGAGTGATCCACAGAGGTTCGTAAGACGGGAAAAGAAGAAACCTGAGACTTCTGGTGATTCTATTACACAATTTTGTAAACTGGCATACCTACGCTGAAGGGACAAGATGATCATATGTGTCAGGCTAGGCACGTATCCTCCTCTCTCCGGCCCTGACTGAAGCAGCCGAGCTCTGTACCCAGAAGCTGGGCTCAACACTCTCCTAGGAGATCAGTGTCCTGAGAAGCCTGTCTGAGGGCTGGCGTATGTTTCTGATTCAGGTACAAGGGGCAATCACACAAACTGCTTTCACTGCCTTGCATCCCCTTTGGTTCTGCATGGATCCTGCCACTTGGTTAACCTGCCTTATCTCGTTCTAGTCCCAACTCACCTTTATCCAAGACTTCTAGTACAAGCCCTTTGATGTCCTGACCTAGCTCTTGATTTGCTCTTTGGTCTGGGTTAGCCTTGATTTCTGTTTTCCTGAGCCTACTTTCCATCTTGGAGCTGTGGTGGGTTGACCCTGGCTGGATGCCAGGTGCCCACCAAAGCAGCTCTATCACTCCCCTTCACAACTGGACAGGGCAGAGAAAATATAATGAAAGGCTCGTGGGTTGAGATAAGAACAGGGAGAGATCAGTCACCAATTACTGTCATGAGCAAAACAGACTCGACCTGGGGAAATTAGTTTAATTTATTACCAATCAAATCAGAGTAGGGTAATAAGAAGTAAAACTAAATCTTAAAACATCTTCCCCCCACCGCTCCCTTCTTCCCAGACTCAACTTCACTCTTGATTTTTCTACCTCTTCCCCCCGAGCAGCACAGGGGGATCGGGAATGGGGATTGTGGTCAGTTCATCACACATTGTCTCTGCTGCTCCTTCCTCCTCCAGGGGAGGGCTCCTCACACTTTTCCCCTGCTCCAGCCTGGGGTCCCTCCCATGGGAGACGGTTCTCCATGAACTTCTCCAACATGAGTCCTTCCCACGGGCTACAGTTCTTCACGAACTGCTCCAGCCTGAGTCCCTTCCACAGGAACAGACTGCTCCAGTGTGGGTTCTCCACAGAGTCACAAGTCCTGCCAGCAAACCTGCTCCAGCCTGGGCTCCTCTCTCCATGGGTCCACAAGTCCTGC
>NW_010558639.1:4546-8700 GCF_000687285.1 Phaethon lepturus
CGCTGGTGGGCTTGGCCTGGGCCAGTGGTGGGTCCTTCTTGGAGCCGGCTGGCATTGGCTCTATAGGACATAGGGGAAGCTTCTAGCAGCTTCTTAGAGAAGGCATCCCTGTACCCCCCCAGCTACCAAAACCTTGCCACACACACCCCATACAGGAGCCTTGGGCTGGTCTGTCCTTGGTGACTGACTCCTGTCTTGAGTTTCCTCAGTCTCAGTGGCTGGCCCTACCCCAGCTACAGTCACTGCATGCAAGTATTCCACTTGTGGCTCCTTAATAACTCCCATTTAAAACCACCTTGCTGAATGGGAATTATAAAGCATGATATCCCACTGCTGACGCAGAGCGTTTGGCACATAGCTTATCAACGTGATAATTCAGCCGCCTGCGGAATAGGTCATAGCGGCGGTATTGCGTCGTGGTTTAGGAGAAGTTGTGAGAATGCAGGAGAATGTCGCGTCCCCTTAAGATTAATCACACTTGTCAAGATCTTCAACAGCTTGTACTGTTTTCATAGACAGTTAGGCACCTAAATGCCTTTGGACATAGTGCACCTGTTTTTTAATTTGGAGTTCTTTCTAACATTGTGGATTCAAGCCAGAAAAGCACTCTAAGCAGCGGTAATTTGGCTCCTGTTTTTTCACTACTTTATCTCTGCTATGAAAAACAACTCTAAAATATGCCTCCACCTGAGACAAGGCAACATCCCATCCCGCAACATGAGTAAATACTTCATCCAAGCCCCAATGATGAACTTCATTAAAATGGATAAAACTTCCTGTCAGAAATGCCGTCCTTGTATTTCATAGCTGACATGAATGAAACTTTCTCAGTGTTGCATGATTCTGATTTCAAACATAAATTACTCTGCCTGCTCCTTAGAAGGAAAAGAAAGTGCTAGCACCTTTCTCTGCCTTTATCTTCTTTCGCTTCATTCCAAGTAAAATTTCATTTGAGCCAAGCTCTATCCAGATGCCCTAAGCCCACCCATACACCCCAGGAGCTTTAGGTATTTGAAATTTGGCTCTCTTCTGTCTGTTTTCTTGGAGGAAATGATTTCTCCTCACACAGCTACCTTTGAAAACTCTCCAGAAAGCTCACAAATTCAAGATGAATCCACACAGGGCCTGAAATAAACTTCTCCTTGGATGCACTTTTTCTTTTTTGTCAGCCTGGGGATGATTCCTACTCAGCCTAGTGAAGGCTTCATGATACCTGCTGCCATATTGTTTTTGAGGAAATTGTGGTAAGAAAAGGGGTAACTAGTGAAGAAGAGAAAAAAACAGAGAGAAGGAGGGTGTGAAATGTTAATGCTGTCGTTCCCTTTTGAGATAGAATGTGTCTGTAAATATTGACTGTTCCTTTCTCAGAACATGGTAGCCCAAAGCATGCTTCTCAACACTGTTTTTAAAGCTGTGGTTCATTAAGTCATGAAATCTTTACAATATTGTTGAATTTTCAAAAACAGTTTGAGGGACCTAAGCAACCAAGAACCCTTTGAAGATTGCTTGCCTAGAGTGAAAGCGATGGCCTCATATGCCAGAGCATTACATGTGTGCAGGCCTGTATTTTCTGTCTCATACACTCTATGACACAGGCCTGTATTTTTTCTTGGAATTACCTTTAATGACAATTAAAAGAATAAACAAATGCCAAGCTATCTGACGTCTGTCATTCCCCTTCTCTAGATTAACCTTGACACTCCTTTTTTACCCTGTTTTGATGATGCTCCAATGGTTTTAGAGCAGACGATCCTGCCTAAATCCAAGATGAAGTGAATGGACGAGGAGACTAGTTCACCTCCGCTCCATCTCTATTTTCTCTGGTTGGATTGAGAGGCTACCTAGCCCATGGAGAAGGATGAGCAGCAGAGAGCAGAAGTCTGTTTGGGATGAGCTCTCTCCCTTCTTCATTGTCATGAGGGGCGGTGGGGACATCTGGATCTCTAGGGAATGTCACTAAATAGGACCAGATAACCTCAGAATATTAGAGCCAGACCAGCTCTGTCATGTATGATTCACTTGCTGTATAACGACTAATAAAGGCAATATGTGTGGAACCAGGAAGGCAGCCAATACAGCTTCTTCCAAGAACTGTGAGTAATTAACTGGGTCCCTGGTTAATTTCTTTCATGAAAATGTGTTGAGTGAGATTCTTACAAGTGGTGCTCTTTGTGTGACGTCTCCCTCTACTCCCAAGCAGCACAAGTTCATGAAAGGAAGAAAAAGTAAAATACAAAGTTTCAAAACCTTGGGGGTGTTTTTCCTCCGGTTGCATCAGCTAACATAGCCTTGCTCCTCCTTGTTCCTAACCTCCTGGTGGTTCTCCTCCCAAAACCCGGTCTATAACCTAGCACCTACATATATACGCCACCTCCATGTATATTGTATCCTTCTAGAATGTGCTCCAGCTTCTTGCTTTCGTTTGAGATGTTTCAAATCTCTGGTGTTTCAGAGGAAAAATTGTTCAAAACTCCTCTAAGATGAAAGAAGTTTAATTGGTTGCAGCATGTCCAAAGGAGGAAAAGCTCACCCAAAGCACCGTGCTGTCCTTGTTTGTGGACCTCATGGCACAGCAGCTGCAACGAAGGGGAAAAGCCGATTCTCAGCCCACCAAGTCACAGTTACATCTCGTTAGGAAAGCTCCGGCTCTCTCGCTCCCCGTACTTCAGGCTTTCCCCTGCTTCTGCTCTTGAGGCAGCATGTCCGTGACTGACAGCGTGTCTCCCTCAAACTTAACAAGCGTTTTCTTCCTTGCTACGACAGAGCGAGCAGGCGCGGGAGATGTTTGAGCTGCCCAAAGCAAAGGGAGCCCACCCCCACTCTGAGCAGCGGAGGATGCTCCCAGCAAACACACGAAATGATGGGTGCTTCCTTCTGACAGCAGGGCAATTTTGAGTGACAAGAACCCTTCCAGGGATATGTTCAGGACAAGATACATATGACAACAATTTAATGTGTACAGCACACAAGAGGAAAGTATATTAATGTCACATGGTGCAATTGAATTATATATTTTCATTAAACTTAAACTTATCTCACGGATAGTGACTGGCAGTGGATGTTTTGGGAAATATACAAGCATTTCACTGAAATCATCAGTTTAAACAAAAGGGTAGTATTCTTTTTGAATATTTCAAACGTATTATGAACACAGCAGCTAAACGTTATGGAGAAGTAATATTAAGCTGCTACTGAATGAGGTAATGAGGTGACAGAGCACAGAATATCCTATAACTTAACATTTTCCAGGTATGACTCTTCCTGCAAGTCCTGTTCTTTAGGAAGCCTCGTAAACATAATATCCAGTCTACACCCCCTGATGTTGTTTTCTTCAGATGCTTTTTTCATAACCCTAGGAAATAAATAGATGTGATCAGGGACCAGGAAAACTGAACAACGACAAAATTTGTATCACTCTGAAAATATTCGCATGTATTGCATGAACTAGAAAGGGACTGAGATTTGGCCAAAACAAGTGGAATCTATGACTTGTTGGGAATCTAGGAATATCTCCGCCTTTTTAAAGCAAAATGTACCAGTTTGAATAGCACCAGCCTGTTTTTATTGCGTAATTTGACTCTGTGGATTGAATTATTTTTGCCAAGTTTTGTCAATCTGCCTGGCCTGTTTTACACAATTTACACACAGTTAATACATCATTCATCAGCTCCATGTAAATGATGGTATTTTTTTTCCCTTCTCTCTGCTCCTAATGTCATACAATAACGTCTGCCCAGTTCTGACCGAATTACCCAGCTAAATTTTGAGATGTATGTGTGTATTAAGTAATATAGCATTTTGTTTCTTCGTTCCTTCAGTTCCTTCTTCTTTTTGTTATTAGTTAATAACAAATCTTTGTCAGCTGGATTCACCATGAGGAGTCTTCTTTTAAATAACAAAATGATCCCAAATACTGTGTGTTATGCAATGAAAATGGTTTCTTTTCTATATATTGATAATACTTACACACAGTGGATTTTAAGAAAAAAAGAAATATTTGTCTTTTCCTCTTTTTGAAGAGGCTAGGAATTTCTTGATTTTGAGCTGGCTATGTATGTCCTTTTCCCCAAAAGCGTAAATACAAGGTTCAAACTGATAAGAAAGCAGAACTACTAAGTAAGGTACGTCACAAGAGCAAACCTGGCACCAGAACC